>NC_056002.1:32981399-33281399 GCF_018446385.1 Zingiber officinale
TCTCCATCCGCTAGGCCTTGCGTGAAGGCGTTCATCATCGCCTCCGAGGTGGCCGCTGGGATGTCCATCGCCACTTGGTTGAACCGAATGTAAGCTCAAGCGATTCTCTCGCCTGCTTGATGGCGAACAAGTCGACACTTGTCTTTGATAACGCCGACCATGCGAAGTGGTGGAGGGGGATCGCCGTCAGGGGTGACTCTGGTGGAAGCCCCCCTCCGTCAGGGCTTCGCCCTGCCACCTCCCCGTGCCGGGGAGGATCAAGACTTCACTCCATCGGTGTATTGATGGAGCGTGGTCAGTTATCAAACTTACCCGGATGATCATCCGGGTCCGTTGTTCCATTGTACTCGCCGATTGTCGGAGGCACGTAGTGCTTGGGCGAGGGTCCCGTAGTATAGCCTCCGAGAATTGGCGATTGATCCGCCCGGGAGGAGTCCGGGGAGCTTTCCTTCCTGTCATCCCGCCTTGGCATTTCATCCGAGGAAGATCCTATATCTCTTCCTCCGGCGTGGGGGTGGTGAAATAAGGCCCGATGGAGAGGCACGGGTGGAGGTGCTTCGCGCAGGCCACCGACGCCGATGTTGCTTGCCCGCCCGCCGACGGATGCTTTTTGTTTTGCTCCACGAGTTTGGCGGCCCTTATCTCGACTGAGCGCCGAGTTCCTCCCTGAAAGCGCCACTGCAGGCCGCCGCCCACCGTCCATTGTCTCGCCGGATGCGTGAGCGTTCCCACGCACGGCGCCAATTTGATCCTGTCCGAACCAAGAGTCAACGGAGGGCACGTGGCGCTCTCTGCTAGATCTTCGAGTGCTCCGCGAACCTCGCAACAAACCGGCCGGAGGGGTTCCGCGACGGTCCTCCGACGCCAAGTCGTAGGCTATGGAGAAAGTGGCTGCCAAATCTGTATCATGCGTACCTTTGGCGAAGTAATAGCCTCTTTATATAGGACGGAGAAAGAATTGATGCACGCCCATCGAGATGCGTACGTGTCAGCAACCCATACCACGGTATGCACTTGTCAGAGAGCTTACCTGATCCCATACTGCTACAGTGAGAGAATGTTCTTTGATGGGACGGCAGGACCCCCGTTGTCAGGCTAGTCGTATGGCATAGCCATACGACTTGACGGCTGTCAGAAAATGTTCCCATCTTTTACCCACCACCTGTCTGGGGAGCCCGGCCCACCGGGCGGGCGGTGAAAGTCCGGACGCGGTGAAAGTCGTCCGGACGGCCCTGATTCTTTGCGCCGTCCGGGGGGTGCTTCCTTCCGCTCGGTCATTGTGCACTGCTTCATTTGAGCGTCGGAACCCTGGTCCCTACCAGGGTGTCTTTTTACTATCAGATTTCCCTTTTTTCCGAGTCCGGTCGGCTCGCCCCTTTCGGGTGAGCCACTGGACCCTTTGACCTCCCCTCAGCGTTGACTCCTTGTGGGGTTCCGGCTTTTTACCGCCGGATCAATGATCATTTCTCTTTTTAAGCATTCCAATTAGTCATCTTGTTACCTGGTGCTCTTACTGCTTTTTCAACTATGATTTTTAGTCTTGGTTTACTAATATATTATTTATGTGTTTTTACAGTTTACAAATCTCAAGTACTCCAGAGTTGAAATTGATGAAGTGCGGTTCGAGTGGGTTGAATGCATGCTAGATTACATTTGAGTAGGAAATGTATTTGATTTTTGAAAACTTTGGATGATGCATACATTTGCATGGAATGTAAATTGTGGATACTACCTTGATGTGTACAATATCTATTACCTTTTGATGTTGTAAAAAGAATATTTATGTATTTTATGGATACTGACTTGATGTGTATAATATCTATTACCTTTTGATGCTGTAAGAAAAATATTTGTGTAATTTGTGGATACGGACTTGATGTGTACAATATCTATTATCTTTTTATATTGTGAGAATAATATTTATGTGTTGGTTACATGGATATTGACTTGGTGTGTTTAGATACACCGATGTATAATAATATTAACTAAATTTTGTACTATTAAAATGTTGTATAATATCGGTTTTTCACTGTTTCGGAAATCGAATCGGTGTCATTAAACAATACTGATATTACATCGATTTTCCATCACTTCCAAAACCGGTGTCATTAACTGATATTACATCAGTTTTACATCGTTGATGGAATTGGTGTTGTTAATATTACATCGGTCGTAAACCGCTGCCAAAACTGGTGTTATTAACATATATTACATCAGGTTTACACCATTGCTGAAACGGTGTCATTAAGTGATACTACACCGGTTCATAACTGATTCAAAAACTGGTGTCGTTAAGTGATACTACACCGGTTATAACCCGATGTCTAAAATGGGAGACCTTTTACAGCGCCTTCATAGACATCGGTCAATTTTGTAATAGATAGCGGTGGAAAACCGCTGTCTATGATCGTTTTTCTTGTAGTGTCCTAATATATCTAAGTATTCTCTTAACATTTGTTAAGTGTGACTCTTTTGCACAAGATTGGTATCTTGCACACATACCTACTGCAAAAAGGATGTCAGGTCGACTTGCAGTTAGGTACAGTAGACTCCCTATCATACTTCGATAGTACTTCAAGTCTACTGATTTTCCTTCTATGTCAGAGTCAATTTTAATGTTAGTAGCCATTGGAGTATTTATGTTTTTTGAATTTTCCATTCCAAATTTCCTAATTAATTCCTTAGCATATTTTGTTTGGAAAATATAAATTCCACCTTTTATTTGTTTAATTTGTAAACCTAGGAAAAAGTTAAGTTCTCCTACTAGACTCATTTCAAATTCATTTTCCATTAATTTGGTAAATTCTTTTAAAAATTTTGTGTTAGTTGAGCCAAAAATTATATTGTCTAAGTAAAACATCGGCAGCATCTCCCCTGTACAGGTGACAATCTGAGACATACCTACAAGCCCTATAGGCCACACCAACGTCGACCAACACAACCGGAACATATATATATATACATATAAAGTAAGCAAGCACCCACGCAATTTAATAGTAAAACCAAACCTAAACAACGATAAGGAAATCATTTCAAATATCCTACTCAACTACACCCATAAAACTCAAAACTAATATCCTACTCAACTACACTCATAAAACTCAAATCACCGGCATACATCCAAACCTACCTCTTCTGTCGTCCGGGCAGGCATGTAGAAAGATATACCAAATGAAACCCATCAATAATAAAGGACCATACAATATCCAAAGTGCCAAAAAGATAAAAGTCTGAAAACATAGACGATAACATAATAAGAAAACCAAAGAAAATGTCCAAAACAGAAATCCTCACAATCTAGAGGGGGGACTAGCGACTGAAAATCCTCCTGATAGCCTCAACTTGAAAATGGTAATATCAACGAGGTGAGTCAACCCCTCAACGAGTAGCTACTGACATACATAGACTCCTCAACGAGTAGCTACTAACATACATAGTAAGAAATAACAACTAATAATAAATATATGTATAATCTCCTGAATATATATGAAAAATACAAAAGTGTAAGGAAAGGGAGTATCTGTACTAACCAGGACCTAGGTATAGAGATAACATGGTCGTTAGACCGAGAGTATCATAAATCCTGTATGCATGTCAAACATATGCATCCACCAAATATGCAGCATATAAAGTGCAGCAAACACAAGTAATAAATACAGTCAGTGCATATGATGCAACATGTTCTGGTCACCCCTGATGCCAATCAGCCGTCTCACACACGACGGTGAGACCGAGTGGGTAGGGTTGTGACAACCATGCACTCTGCCATCACTACTCCTGAGTGATCGAGTGGATGAGATGCTGTCGGAGTACACCTATCCGCCTTATCCCAAATCATAAGTGGGGGAGCTCAATGCTCTCATCTCCCTGAGATAATCCAGAAGAGGGATCTCTATCCTGCTACCATACTGCGTCACACTACCCATGAGTAGACCAGCGGAGCCCTTGACAGAGCAACCTGCTCCAAAATCAAAGTCGTGTAGCGAAAAATAGAAAACACAATTCAGTTACTTGGTTCGAAGCCTAGGTCGACTCCTACTCCAAGGCCTGCGATCCTTGATCGCACCGATGGGCAATCCACTAAAACTCTTATTTTCAAAAACCTTGGAAAGAAACAGTACGTACAAATGAGTAAGATAGTAACAACCTACTATCCTACTAATAAATAAGTACAATTACAAGCTAGTAAAATTATACCGACTTAAGAATGAGTATGTAGCTAGTCGGCACTTCTTGGAGCAGTAGTTTGTGTGTGAAGAGTAGTTGTAGCACGGATAGTAGCTTGCGCAGAGATGAACTTCGAACCAATCAGATTTCGTTGCCCAGCCTCGGACCTCGAGCTCACTTTTATAAGAATCGTCGACGTTCGATCGACCAATCCTTGGGTTCGGTCGACCGAACCAGCTCCTTTCCATTTTCACTGAGATCTTATGCTGATTCGATGTTCGACATTTAATAAAAATTAAGTGTTCGGTCAACTGATCCCCTTGTTGGGTCGACCGAACAAATATCCTTCCCTGTTCACCGAGATCTAGAATTAATGCACCATTAAGTGATGATTGTTCGATCGACTGATCCCTTGGTTCAGTCGACTGATCAGTCGCTCTTTCTTCTTTGCTTCTGCTTGATCTGAATTGTGCTGAGTCATCAGGGTTTGGTCAACCGATCCTCTAGTTTGATCAATCGATCAAGCTTTGATCGGACCCTGCTCTGTTTTGGTCTGAACTGATATCTACTCTGAGTTAGGCTTGTTTGGTCAACCAATTATCTGGTTCGGTCGACCGATCAGGCCGAACCTGTCACACCCCAGGTAGTCCCTGCCAGAAGAAATTTCGGCAGCATCTCCCTTGTACGGGTGACAATATGAATCCAGAATACATATATCTATACCTCGGCCACACACGGCCGGAACAATACACACAAATAGTAAACAATCCACGCAATTATATTCAACATTTCCACACAGATATAATATGAACAATCCACGCAGTTATATAAAGAAAGAACGATATAGAATCCTTGAAGATATATGTAAACCTCCTACTCCACTACAACGAAGAAAGACAAAATCCACGAAGTAATAAAAATATATCCGCAGCGGAAAACCAAAAGTAGTAAACCCAAGTGTTCGATATAAAGTCCACAATACAAAACCCACATCACAAGTATATAAGATGCAAAAGCAAAACAGATCCCGACAACAGGAAATCCTCGCAATAAAGGGGCTAGCGACTAGAATCTCTCCTGACGACCTCAACCTGAAAAATAGTAACAACGGGGTGAGTTCAAAGAACTCAGCAGCTAATCCAATAGATATGTACAGCAACATATAACTACTAGCAATATCCTAAGGTACAGTCTCCTAAACCATAGGATCTATAGTACAGTTTCCTAACAGTATAATCTACGGTACAATCTCCTAACAGTATAACAGATATGCATAGCTGAAATAAACTGTAATAACCAGCAATAGGCATAAAGTACAGTCTATAGCAAGAATAATAAGAAAATGCATAACTGAAATAAACTGTACTCACCTGCGAGGCTTGTGCAACTGACTGTGAACATACACAGATAAAAATAGTCAGAGCAAAAGCATGTATCATGTATGCATGCCAATCATATGCACTCACCAAAATGCATCAATCATAAAGAATGCAATCCGTGCATATGATGCAATATGACATGGTCACCCCTGTCAGCCAGTCAGCCATCTCACATACAATGGTGAGACCGAGTGGGTAGGGCTGTGACACCGTGCACTCTGCCATCACTGCCCCTGAAGAGTGACCGAGTGGACGGGATGCTGTCGGAGTACACCTATCCTCCTACCTCAGACATAGTGAGGGAGCGTAATGCTCTCATCTCCCGGTACACAATGACGGGGAGGGACCCCGGCTGCAACCCCGCTGTATCGTGCTACCCATGAGCACCCCGTCGGTGCACCACCGAGCAACCTACCATACACACCCTAAGTGTTGTGCCACTACCCATGCAGTGGTCACGTGTGTAGAGATCCATGTAGCCGGCCGACGAGCTCAACAACAATGGAGTCTTCAATCGCCCAGCATGCAATCATGCGATATGGTGCGTGCGGCTACAGTATGTCATACCTGAACATATCCTCCTCCATATGCGTAGGTGCCAAAAAGGTAAACGCATATATAATAAAGATATAAGCAACATGAATCCAACAACATATAACAAGTATCTACAGCAACTAATCCTGTGTAGATAAGCACTATAAATATCCATCTCTATACACATATGTACACATGGTAAGCAGTAAAGGTATACCAGACGAAAGTATAGCAGATAACAGTAGCAGCATGTATCAAGTATCAAATAACTAAACCAGGGAGGTGCTAAAGCTACCAATACCACTAGTCATATATATACTAAACTAACGTATAGCAGACAACAGTAGCAACATGTATCAGGTATCAACTAAGCTAACACCAGGGAAATGCTAAATCTACCAATCACTAGTAATTATATATAAGCTACACATATCATAAGACAATATCAAAAAGATAAGTCAAAGGGTACCCGCCTCAAATAGAAGGTACAATCATGCCAAATCCAACGTCGAGACGCCTGTCTCGAATCAGAGTCCTGTGTCAACTAATATATATATTTTATTTAGCTAAATTCAAATGAATAGCTAAATAAAATCTTCAAAACTAAATTAGGGCAAAACCCTAATCACCATTTAGATTAGAAATCTAAACTTAGATTAAATCCAATAGTTGACTAGGGTTAATTGCCTTAACCCTAATCATTCCATTAGTTTAATCTAAGCAACCAAATTTAATCACAATCAACCACTACTTATAACCTCTAGTAATCATGTAATCCAAATGATACCTAAATCTACACATAAACAACTAAATATAACCCTAATTTGTATCATTAAAACAAGGTAACAATTGACCTCCAAAAACTTACCCAAATCCAAGGTGATCACCAGTAGATCACCACCCAAGATGTTGCTGCCAGTTAGGGTAGTTGCTGTTGGAACCCAAGAAAGTTCACAACACTCAACCTTGCTGAAATCCTGAGCACACCTCACTGATCAGACCGAACCTCACTGGAAATCAATAGGATCAAGAAGGAATCAAACAAGGAGATCACAGATCAACAAGAAATGGAGATCTCTAATCAAGCAATACCCAAATTCCAACAAGAACTCACCTCAAACTGGGACCTCAGTCAACAGCAAGGAGGTGGAGGTTCACTGATCTGATCAAGGGAAAACCTAGCACGAGTCTGATCCGATTCCTTCCCCTAATCCAACAACACCTCCCTGATACCAACTTCTCCAAATCCGTGACCTAATTCCACTGCCAAGAAGATGAGGATCAGTAAACAGAGAAGAAAACCGAAGCTCTAAAATCTACAGCTAGGTTTAATAGCTTACCTTCGAAACCCTAGGGCATCTTCAAGCCGGCGATCGAATCGGGGAAGAAAGGATCGGCAGAACCGGGAGGCAAGATCAGGGAAGGGTTGAGAAGAGAAAATCAAGACGAGCCGTGTCTCCTTGATTGATCTCCGGCAAGCTCCGAGGATAGGTCTACACCGGCGATCGTCGGCGTCGTGTCGTCCACGCGAGAGAGGATCAGCTCGTTGGTTGGCATATGATGTCGGCCATAGCAACCGAGGGCAACGCGAGGGAAAGGCCAGCGCTTGAGTTCGACGGAGCTCGGAAGAGGAAGATTGTTGTCGGCGATCTACTCCTTGGCGTCGGCGTCGTCAGAGCAGAGACGAGGATAGGGCAGAGAGGAGTCGGGGAAGAGAGGGTCGGGATCGGCAGTGTTTGGGGAAAACGACAATTTGGGGAGGAAATAAAAGAAAAGAATTATATAATAAAAACATTTCCTCCCTTAAACGGGTATCCCAAACAGGCTTTATCCGAACCCGTCGATCGATCCCCTCAAAACCCTCCGTACGAGCTCCGAAAAATTTCCAGAAAATTTCTAAAAATTCCGGAAAAATTTTATAAGGCTATTTCTCAAATAACCCTATTTATTTAAATTTTTCTGAGATCTCACTTCCTCCCCTACTAATAAAAATTTGGTCCCCAAATTTCGCTATAACCAATAGCAAACACTGAAATATAACCATGCAGTATAAATGCTGAAGAAACTCTAACCCACATACCTCAAGTAAAAAGATGGGGGTATCGAGCTCGGATCGTATCCTCCAGCTCCCACGTAGCCTCCTCGTCAGAATGATGCTGCCATCCGACTTTAACCAGTCGGACCATCTTGTTCCGCAGCTGACGCTCTCTACGGTCCATAACCTGTACCGGAACCTCCTCGTAAGTAACGTCCGCCTGAATAGGAACTGATATATCCGACAGAACATGTGCCGGATCTGATACGTATCTCCTCAGCATAGATACATGGAATACATCATCAATGTCGGCTAGAGATGGTGGTAGCGCCAGACGGTAAGCTACTGCTCCAATCCTCTCCAAGATCTGGAATGGCCCAATATATCGTGTAGCTAGCTTACCTCGAAGACCAAATCGCTTCACCCCCTTCGTGGGTGAAACTCTCAGAAACACATGATCACCAATAGAGAACTCCAGGGGTCTCTGTCGCCGATCAGCATAACTCTTCTGACGGTCCTGAGCCTCTGACATCCTCCGTCTGATAGTGCGAACTAACTCAGCATCCTGCTGAGCTCTCTGAGGTTCTATCAGCTGGGCCTCCCCAACCTCCTCCCAAAGGATGGGTGTCCAACACGATCTACCATACAACGCCTTAAACGGTGCCATCTGGATAGCCGAATGATAGCTGTTGTTGTAGGTGAACTCCACTAATGGCAGGTGGTCCTCCCAACTGCCTCCAAAATCCATAACGCAAGACCTCAGTAAATCCTCCAAAATCTGAATAGTCCGCTCTGACTGCTCATCTGTCTGCGGATGGAATGCCGTACTGAAACGAAGCTGTGTGCCCAAGGCCTGCTGCAGACTCTGCCAGAATCGGGACGTGAACTGTGGGTCTCTATCAGATATAATGCTCAATGGAACTCCATGCAACTTGATGATCTCCCAACCATACAGTTGCTAATCGATCCAGAGAATCGATCTTCCGAATCACTAAGATGTATGTGGATTTAGTTATCGGTCAACGATTACCCAAATCGTGTCATGGCCTCGTCGTGTCCTAGGAAATCCCACCACAAATCCATAGTGATGTGCTCCCATTCTCACTCCCATATTAGCTTTCCTATGAAGTAATACGGCAGGTCTCTGGTGCTTAGCCTTCACCTGCTGACAGACTAGACATCAAGCTACAAATTCCGCGATGACTTTCTTCATGTCATTCCACCAATAAGAATGCCTCACATCTCGATACATGCGGGTTCCACTTGGGTGGATAGTAAATCGGGAGCGATTAGCCTCCTGAAGTAACTCCTCCAAAATAGGATGAGACTGAGGTACACATAATCTGCCTCAGAAATAAACAATCCCCTCATCATCTCGTGTAAACTCAGTCTGCTGTCCGGAAGCTATCTGGCTGCTAATGAACTGTAAATGCTGATCTCCGGCCTGGGCCTCTCGAATCCTCATCCTGATCGACGACTGAGCAACCATGGTAACAAGAATACCCTGCTTTTTCCGTCCCTGCTCCTCAAGGCTCAACTCGGAGAACCCCTGAATCAAGTCCGTGACTAAAACTCGGTGACAAGCTAAAGTCCCTCTGGACTTCCTGCTAAGTGCATCAGCAACCACATTAGCTTTACCCGAATGGTAGCTAATAGTACAATCATAATCCTTCAGGAACTCCATCCATCTCCTCTATCGGAGATTGAGTTCCTTCTGTGTGAAAATATATTTGAGACTCTGATGATCAGTAAGAATCTCAAAAGTAATACCATAAAGATGAGGTCGCCAAATCTTCAAAGCAAAGATAATAGCGGCTAGCTCTAAATCATGTACTGGGTAGTTCTTCTCATGCTCCTTCAACTGACGAGAAGCATAGGAGACTACCCTACCGTGCTGCATCAAAATAGCGCCCAAGCCCTGAAGAGATGCGTCTGTGTAAAGTACGAATCCGTCATCACCAGAAGGTAAAACCAAGACTGGTGCTGATACTAGTCTCTGCTTCAGCTCCTGGAAGCTGGTCTCACAAGCCTCTGACCACGTGAACTTCACGCCTTTCCTAGTCAGACGTGTCAATGGCATATCAATGCTGGAGAAACCCTCAACGAATCGTCGGTAATATCCAACCAAGCCCAAGAAACTGCAGATCTCCTGGACTGACTTCGGCTGCTCCCAGCTAGTGATAGCCTCGATCTTCTGAGGATCTACTGAAATACCTCAGTTTGACACCACGTGTCCCAGAAAACCAACTGAAGATAGCCAAAATGCACACTTACTGAACTTCGCATACAGATGATGTCGTCACAGAGTCTCCAAGACTATGCGAAGATGTTGCGTGTGCTCCTCCTCAAAACGCGAATAGATCAATATATCATCGATAAACACAATAACAAACTGATCTAGGTACTCCAGAAAGATACGGTTGATCAGATCCATAAATACTGCAGGAGCATTGGTAAGCCCAAATGGCATTACCAAAAACTCGTAATGTCCGTATCTGGTGCAAAATGCTGTCTTCTGAATATCAGAATCTCTAACTCTCAGCTGATGATATCCAGACCGCAGATCAATCTTAGAATACACTGATGTATCTCTAAGCTGATCAAATAAATCCTCAATCCGTGGTAAGGGGTACTTATTTCTGATAGTCGCTGCATTCAGCTGTCTATAATCAATGCACAATCTCAGAGTATCATCCTTCTTCTTGACGAATAGTACTGTAGAATACTAGGGTGAAATACCGCGGGGTTCTCCACAAGGACACCGAAATGCTCCTGCCCGTGCATGCCATATGAAGCTGCTGCAAGGGGAGCTGGCCTCTACAGACGATGCGAAGATTGGGCTTTCGGCCCACCTCGCTGAGTCCCGGACTGACCAAACTGTCCTCCCGAAACAAAAATCCCGGAAGCTACATGCCGAGCCTTCAGCGAACAGTCTCGGCTCAAATGTCCAGGCAGTTTGAAATAATAGTAAACTGACTGTCCCAAGTACATGCAAAGATGATGTGATATCGGGACCCGCATCGGGTGCAATGAGAGTCACCGGTGGACTGTTTCTGGTTCTGCTGAGAAGATCAGGAACATCCTGATGCAGAGCGTCCTGACTTCTGGGGTCATCCAGATGACCCAGAAGTACCTTGACCCGTCTGAGTGTGACTGCTCTACTGCTGCCTAGTAGTCTGTGGCTACTGGATCTGTCCAGAAGTCCGATCAGTCTATTTCCTCTTCTTGTCTGCGTTCACTCTCTGATGAGCAGACTCAATCATAAGCGCACTATCCAGTGCCTCTGTGTATGATACTATACTTAGACCGGCAATCTTCACCTGAAGATGCCCGTCCAGTCCTTGGACAAACTGAAGCATACGAGATCTATCCTCGACAACTAACTCAGGACAGAATCTGGCCAACCGATTAAATTCGGCATTATACTCCATCACTGAGCGGTTATTCTATCGAAGACTCAGGAAATCCTGCCGACGTGTCATCTGATACGCCGAGGGAAAATACTGACTCTCGAATGCCTCCCTAAATCTCGTCCAGGTAATATGCTGGTCGCCTATAAAGGAGCGCTGTGTGTCCCACCAGATCTCTGCCTCATCTTGTACCTCAAGTACGTAGTAGTAGGCACGACTGGAGGGGGTGCTGGGTATACTGAAGGTGATACCACTCGTGGTATAGTCGAGGTATGTACCTCTGAAGTCGGAACCGTCGGGATCTTATAATCTGACGTGCCTATAAAATCCTGACGAATCTGTCCCTGACGGACAGGCTCGACCCTAGCAGATCTCTCTGGAGACTCTGTCTCCGGAGAATCTATCGCCCTCTTACGTGTGCGACCACGTCACGATACTAGAATACGTGTATGTGTCATATCTGTAAACAAAATGTTACCCAGATATCACTACAGGTATAAAAACTATAAAATTACCTAATTTTACCTGTTTGCCGTCTGGAGATGTCCTGTCGCTGCTTAGCCCCACAAAATAGAACCTCGTCAAAATACCTCGGAATTCCGAAACGAGAATATCGATGGAAATCCGCAAAATCCGAAAATATCCAGATAAGCTGGCAAAACTCGTAAACTCCATAACACAAAAATCCATAATGCTTAGCAAGTATCGTAACCCGCTCTGATACCAAATAAATTGGTATCAGATAAACCTCGAAAATCCAAAACGAAGAGCAAGTATCGTGTACCTTGCTCTGATACCAAATAAATTGTCACGCCCCAGGTAGTCCCTGCCAGAAGAAATTTCGGCAGCATCTCCCCTGTACGGGTGACAATATGAATCCAGAATACATATATCTATACCTCGGCCACACACGGCCGGAACAATACACACAAATAGTAAACAATCCACGCAGTTATATTCAACATTTCCACACAGATATAATATGAACAATCCACGCAGTTATATAAAGAAAGAACGATATAGAATCCTTGAAGATATATGTAAACCTCCTACTCCACTACAACGAAGAAAGACAAAATCCACGAAGTAATAAAAATATATCCGCAGTGGAAAACCAAAAGTAGTAAACCCAAGTGTTCGATATAAAGTCCACAATACAAAACCCACATCACAAGTATATAAGATGCAAAAGCAAAACAGATCCCGACAACAGGAAATCCTCGCAATAAAGGGGCTAGCGACTGGAATCTCTCCTGACGGCCTCAACCTGAAAAATAGTAACAACGGGGTGAGTTCAAAGAACTCAGCAGCTAATCCAATAGATATGTACAGCAACATATAACTACTAGCAATATCCTAAGGTACAGTCTCCTAAACCATAGGATCTATAGTACAGTTTTCTAACAGTATAATCTACGGTACAATCTCCTAACAGTATAACAGATATGCATAGCTGAAATAAACTGTAATAACCAGCAATAGGCATAAAGTACAGTCTATAGCAAGAATAATAAGAAAATGCATAACTGAAATAAACTGTACTCACCTGCGAGGCTTGTGCAACTGACTGTGAACATACACAGATAAAAATAGTCAAAGCAAAAGCATGTATCATGTATGCATGTCAATCATATGCACTCACCAAAATGCATCAATCATAAAGAATGCAATCCGTGCATATGATGCAATATGACATGGTCACCCCTGTCAGCCAGTCAGCCATCTCACACACAATGGTGAAACCGAGTGGGTAGGGCTGTGACACCGTGCACTCTGCCATCACTGCCCCTGCTCAAAACCCATCACTGATCAGTCGCTCTTTCTTCTTTGCTTCTGCTTGATCTGAATTGTGCTGAGTCATCAGGGTTTGGTCGACCGATCCTCTAGTTTGGTCAATCGATCAAGCTTTGATCGGACCCTGCTCTGTTTTGGTCTGAACTGATATCTACTCCGAGTTGGGCTTGTTCGGTCAACCGATTATCTGGTTCGGTCGACCGATCAGGCCGAACCTGTAAAACAGTGTTAGACAATAATCCTGCAAAACAGATATTAGCACAGTAATAATATATCTAATGCATGAGTAATAATAAATAGACAGTTCAACTGTCTTGATCTTGACTTGGAAATCTTCCCGGTTTCTTCAGTTGAATCAATGATCTTAGCTTGTGCCTTTTAGAAACACGACCTCACTGTCGCTCCTCCAGTTGTTTACCTCAACCTACCTGCCAAACGTTGATCCTCCAGATCTGTTTGGACTTTTCACTTAACCTTGATCGGCTCGCCAGGACTTTCTCTTGATTTTCGGTCCTTCAGACCTCTCGATCTCACTACCAAGTGTCGGGTCCTCTCGACCCACTTGGTCTTTCCAACTGGGTTCCACGATCTGCCAAGATTTCTCCTGCCTATCCTCCAACTAGGTCTTTCTCGGTTGAGTAAATAGCCTGCACACTTAGTTAACTTGTTAGATCACAACAAGACTTAACTTGAACCTTTGATAACATCAAAACTTAGGATTGATTCTGGTGCAACTTGCACCAACAGCTCGTACTTCCTTCATCTAATCTGGTCCACGATCGGAGAACTCTTTCCAACATTTGATCACACTAGAGATCAAGTGTTGTTTTTTGTCAAGACGGTCGAAACATCTTCCTTGAAGATGAGGAAGGGGCTGCCCAATTATCTCTTCATAAGGGGTTGTCTAATAGCCCTCAACAAAGAGCTACGCCTTCTAAAATTCTATAAGAAGATCGGCAGCTACAATACTTCTCGAAGAGAAGAAACAACAACAAGGAGATGTGATTTTTTGATGGAAGAGAGGGAAAAATCTCTATCTTTTTTCTTTAAGAAGGGGACTGGCTAAATTCTCCAAGGGAAGAACAGTAGATATCCGAATTTTCAAAGAAAAGAGAAGAAGCTTCCTTTTTTCGAATTCTTCCACTCAAAATTTTCAAGGAAGAAAAATAAAAACTTCACTCACAACACTCCACGGAAGAAGCCCTTGCCACGACAAATTCAGCCAGCTCTCAAAAATATTTCTGTTGTATATTTTTCTATCAAGCAATTAGCAAGGAAAAGGAGAAAACAAAAACGTGATGGAAGTGGGCTAGTGGGTGAGTGGAGAGAGTGGGAAAATGGAGGATAAGGGGAAAAAAGATTCTTTTCCCTTTTTTCATGTCACGGAAAAAATAAAATCCCCTTTTCTTTTTCTTTTTCCTTTTTTTTATTTTTCTTAATTTTCTTCATGATACAATTTAATTATAATTGCATTTCCTTTTAAGCTTAAACTTTCAAAGCCCAATATCTCTTCTATCTTTACCTATTGAGTTTTTAGAATTTTTCTAGAACCCAATAATATAAGTCTATTGTAATCATATCAACGATCCAATATCGTTGATATGGTAAACACATTTATTCGTTATTACGATAATATAAATTTAATTTATAGACTTTGTGTGGAACTCTTCTACTCTCCTTGTTTCTATTGATTGGAAATCAATTTAACATTTAATCATATCAAACTTTGTTTGTCAATACATTATTTGATCACATCAAACTTTATTTGTCAAATTCAACTACTTGAATTTGACTTTCTCAACGGGGAATAAGGAAATCAATACTTGTGTGTCCCTCAATGATTCAAGGATATAGCTAGCCGTGGGTTAACAACTCTTTATGATTTAGGACGATACTTTTCCTTTACTCGGGCATACTCTTAATAGCCACATCCTATGATCAACTCCTTAATTATAGGATGTCAGAACTAATTCTTATTAGCACCCAATGAATCATGGTAAGAGCGTCTAGCAGCACCTCCCCATGGTTCCCTAGGTATCACTGAATAGTGCCTGGAAGAACCAGTCGATTATGATTAACGTACAGTTCAGTCCCTTCATCTTATATATCCCGATCAAATCTACAACCATTGGTACATCGAGGATTGTATATTGATTCAACAACCATGTGATATATCTTATAGCGATATCGCATGTGTAATTAGGAAACTCTTTTCCTAAAGTACATCTTATAGCTCTGATGGGAGACTTCATATAGTATAAAACAATATATTACATAGGATATCCACACTTGTGGATATGTGGTGAATCCCCGACTACAATACACTGACTCTTATATGTTTTGTTACTACACTCAATCTCATCACCTAATGACCCTAATAGAGTCAGTAAATGAGTCAAAGTGCAGCCCTAGCATATAGAGTCTCAATGTTGTCCCGAGTCATAAGGACTACTAGTGTACCACAACCAAAGACTTATCCACTCGATAAATGATAACCACTTAAAAGTCTGTGTGAGGGATATTTCATGAACTCATCATATGATCACCCATCTGTATGTTTAAACATCTCTATGTCCTTACTAATGAAACATGGTACACTACATCACAGATGTCAGTATCTATCTCAAGCAGCCTTTTATCCTTGTTTATTAGACAACCCAATTGACTAGGAACATATTTAGAATATACAGTGAATATTGATGTATTTTATGATGACCATCATATGTACCACCACATCTCACTATTTCAAGGACTTTATCTATGCATCTAGCATAGGCATAAAGATAAAGTAAAGCCAAACTGAATTGAATTATATTAAAATAAAAGTTGTTTATTTACAAGAGTCAATAAAGCCCTAGCCAACAGTTGGCTTTACAGGGCACCAACTCTAACACAGAGTTTGTAGCATACTCTGAAACATCCAATCACGAGATTTAGTTGTGGAACTTTATCACAGCATTGTAGATCGTTGATGACAGACTACTGAGGATTTACTGTGATAATAAAGTCACAGAACTTTATGCTAGGAACAACTACAGTTCGTTGAAGTCCAAGCACCAAAGAAAGAGTTTAGAGTTGTTAAATCATGGTAGAGCACATCAGCACAGATTCCATGTTGGTAGATCCACTCATCAAAGTCTTGGTGCCTAAGGTGTTTCATGCGCATATTGTGGATACAAGAGTCCTTATGAAAGAAGAACTCATCTAGTAGGAGTCTGCATTCATTTTATTGCTCTATGTTGATTAATAAAGACAAACATTTGTTTTGATTAATGTAAATTTTGTTTGTTTAACATTTTGAATAAAATATATCATATATGATTTACTGTTACTGTTTAGCATTTAATATTTGTAAATATGAGATATAGATTTCTCTGGAATCATAAAGTTGATCATGATTTACTATTGCAGTTTAGCATAAAGTATTTTGTAAATATGATTAGACTATTTTGAGTCATCCTTGGACCAGTTGGAAATTGACATGTATTGATCATATTTAATGTAATTTCTACTCTACACATCCATATCTTGATTATGTCATTAATGACATTGGTATTGTGATTACTTTGGGGCTTGTTACGATCATATATAGTAATTATGACTTCTTTAGTTCTATGCCAATGAAGTTAATGGACCAGATTATTTACAGGGGTATCTTGTACTTATAAAGTTAGATATTAACTAAAATTTTACTTGTATCTTACATATAACTCACATATAGTCCAAGTGGAAGATTGTTGGATATAATTATCCCTATTAGATGAACTTATTTGTAAGTTACACATATGAATACGATCCGAGCCCTTTAAAGTGATCTAACTTATGTTTAGTGGGTTTCAAATAATTAGATGTGGGTTGAATGTGTAGAACCCTTTAGTCCAATTTATTATCATATATGGGATGATAACAGATTGATTACCTATATAAGGGGAGGTCCTCCCCAAGGGTTCAGGAAAGAATCTTGACCTAGTTTTTTATTTCTCATTGACAAGAAGCTTTTAATTTCGACGTTGTCATCTCCTAAGCTCTTTGGAAGATCCTTCTTAATTGTTTGCTTCCGCTTCTTCTTCTTCAGGATTTTCTAGACAGTATAAAAGATAAAAACATGACTCTCCAATTAAATTTTTTATCATTATATTTATGTATTTATTTTCTTATATAATGTTCTCGATGAAACAAAGATTCATATTTTTATATTTTTATTTTTTTTATTCGAATTTTTATTTCAACTGTCTAAAATTCATACAACACCTTTCACTTTAACTATCTTAAGGAAGGGTTGTCGTTCAATTTGGGACTGCTTCAAGCAAGGACGGAGCCACATTGGAACGTACGGGAGCACTCGAAGTTTATTTTGACATCACTGTATCAGCCTTACATTTTCACATTAAATCTTGCTATCAATCCAGGTTTCTTTATGTTAGTCCGGGTCCACTCGGAGTTTATTTTGCTATCAAACCATCCGTCTTAGTTAGTCCGGATTTCTTTTTGTCATTTTTCGTTAATTTTGCATCTATCAAATATTATTATTTTTTTTTACTTTACGTTTTTTTATTACGTGTTTTTTTAACTTTACGTATTTTTTTTAACTTTACGTGTGTATTCTTTTACGTGTTTTTTTAACTTTACGTGTGCGTTTTTTACGTGTTTTTTTTAAAAAAAATTTCCTTTATATTATTTTATTTTAACTTTATGTTGCTTACATTAATTTTTATCTTTACATTATATATATATATATATACTAGAACCATTCGCATCCTATATTATTTCAACTAGATGAAAACAAAATTCTTTTTCTCATTATCCTATAAGTATAAATGGAGAATAAAGTAATTAGATTAGACAGATTCCATATAATCCCTCTCCTCTATAGAAATATATGATAAGGAAATAATTTTGGATACAGAACGACTGATATAAATGTTATAGATTTAATTCTTTCTCTATATATATAAATTTATTTTTAAATAAAATATTACATATTTTATTTTTTAAATTTAGTTTCTATAATTTAAAATAAAATTTTTATTATAAAAATTTTAGGAGTATTTTTATCCTAAAGTATAAATATCAGAAGATATTTTTGGTTAAAAAATTTTATTAATTCCGAAATTAAAAAAAATCTTATTTTTCAAAGATTTTTTTATTTTAGGTTATATGTCTCTTTTACAAATGTATTGAGCATACATCATGGTTCGGAACTCGTTCACTATCTAAATCAAATAAAATTTTTATTGATAAATTTTATATAAATAACTAATATTATCAAGAATAAATCTAATCAAACGCACCCTTAAAATATTTTTAGTAAAATTTCCGCTTTTTTCAAGTTTTTTTTAATCTCGTACAACTGTATCCTTGAGCCTTAAAAAAAGGTACAGACAGATTTCACCATTATCCCTGCTGGGATGGTCTCGAGAATGTCCGTCGGATAAAAATAAGCAAAGGTAACGCATTAAATTAAATAAAACAGTTGTATTTATTTTGTCGGCAGCATTAAACAATAAAAATTGATATATATTTTTTATTTCAAATTTTCAATTACATTTCCCATAAATGTAAAATAAGAATGCGAGCCAAGAAAACTAAATCTGAGGGGAAAAAAATTAATAAGAATTTATGTCTGTTTAAATGATTTTTTTCATAAATTAATTTCAGCCTAGGAAAAGAAAATATTTAAAAAAATTCAATTCTAAATTTGGAGACTGAATGATAACTATATATGTGAACTAAAAATATATCAAAATATACCTGGGGAATTGCCTGGTTAGCTTACCTAAGTCAGATCACACTTTTGGAGGCACTCTCGATCAAGAACATCCCCGCATCACACTCATTTTGAGAACATTTTTATCTGCTAACATCTCCATTAGCAGCTCATACTTCGAAAAAACATCGAAAACATTCCCACCGCAGCACACTTAGGAACATCCTTAACTAGAAACATTCTTCATACAATACATAAAGGTGGGATATGATAAAATCAGATAATCAAAAGTCAAGAAAATATGATAGTCAGAAATCAAGGAAACATGATAGTCAGGAGAAAGAAGGAGTTAGACTGATTGACGTCATCAGCCGCATAATTTCCGATCGGGTATTGATAGATCAGGATCTCAGATCAGAAACATAAGACGTAGTCTGGCGTAAGGCCTGACCTTCCTTGACCGGTCTAATTTATTCAACTCGATCTGCATAAACAGGCCAGATACTTTCAGTAAAACAACTCTCATCCGACCCCTCAGTATTCTAGGCGTGAAAGAGGGGAAGCTCGTTGCAGTTCGTCTCCCTCCTCAAGACTTGGGCCAAGCACCATATCCTAACTGCCATCCCGAACTGCCCGTAGCTAAACCCGGGCAAGACAGAAGACACTAGGCGATAACAATGTCAGGGAATCGTAACCGCCCATCAGAAAATAACTGCCATCTATTAGGGAATATTCACATGGTCTGTTGTCATCTGCAAGTGAAACATTCTTTCAGTCCATAAGAGGGTGTCACGCTTCCTCCATCACCCGACAGGCCCTGACACCCGACATTCTCTGACATCGGTCAAACTCCAGAGGTGTGCATGGTCATATAAAAAGGGAGGTCCTCTCCCTTGAGCAGGTACGCGCACATTCGCACTTGTATTCTACAGTTCTTTTTTCTTCGTACACTATTCTTCTGGGGAAAAAGTACCTGACTTGAGCGTCAGAGGGCCTACGTCGGAGACCTTTTCCCTTGTTTCTGGTGTCTAACGTTTTGTGTTCTTGTCTTAACGCGCGCAGAGCCTAAATACCGTCGGCTTAGTCATCGTCGTCCGTCAGTCCCACATGGAGATCCATTTTCCTGGGCACATATGCTAAGGGTGTCCAAGTCGCCTCTCCATCAACACCAGTGACATCTCACTCTGCCTTCGTCTGACTCAGATTTCGGACATGATCAATTTGGCGTCGTCTGTGGGAATCTCCTTCACCTATTCTGGAACGTGACGATGGAGGAGACTAGAAGAATCAACATCACCATGACAGCATGAGAGTACGGAGGCCAAGAGGCGAACGACTTCCGAAAAACAGACCACTGCCTCACACCCACACAAGATGCCCGCAATTTCCAAGGATCAAACACGTGTCTCGGATAAGGGATCTAAGAGAAAATATCTCGAGAATTTCCCTCAAGCCTTCTATTATAACAAGGATCCAGACTATTATAATAAGAAAAAGCAACCACAAGCCTCCATGACCAAGAGTTCCCCACCTAGAGATTCAAAGAAGGGGAAAGTCATAATCCTATGGGAGGAGCCCAGGGAGGTGCCTGAGGAGCAAGTGTCATTCTCTCTAAGGATACTCGAGGAGAAGCTACCGAAAGGATATAAGCCCCCAACTATTGGGGAATATGATGGTAGCAAGGACCGGGAGGATTATCTTCGAAAATTTCAGAATGTTGCATTACTGCACCAATATAGTGATGTCATCAAATGTCGAGTGTTCTTAAATACTTTGTCTGGTTCAGCACAAAAATAGTTCGATGGACTACCGAACGGGTCCATCACCTTCTTTCAAGACTTCATGATCATCTTCCTGCGCCATTTTGCCAGTAGTAGGAAGTATCAAAAGACAAACCACTGTTTCTTTGCCCTCAAATAAGGGTCTGCAGAACCCTTGAGAAGTTATATCAAACGCTTCAACCAGGTAGCCCAAGGCGTCCCGCCCGCTACCTCAGAGATATTGGTGAGCGCCTTCTCCCACGGTCTGGTGGAGGGGGAGTTCTTCCAGGCTCTCATCCGGGAGCTAGTAAGGAACTTTGATGAAATGTTGGAGAGGGCAACCGACTATATTGTTACGATTTCGTAAGTGCATGGATTCGTCGTCAGTAATATATAAGATTGTCGAACCACAGGGATTGTTGATTAAGCACTAGAGATGTCACAAAGTAAGTTATCTAGACGGTCGAAAGTTAGCTTTGGCTCTTGCAAACTAACGAGAGTGATTGAAGAGAGAAAGAGAAGGATGAGAGAATCGATCTTGGAGGGAATTGAGCTTTGGGAGATGGATTCTAGGATTTCGGTTTCATTATGATGGTATTAATGTATTACATTCTATCATTTACTCATTGTCCATCAACATGCGTTCGCCAGAAGCTAAAGCAACCATCCTTAAACACTAAATAGAGAAGATCCCTATGAAATCCTGTTACGGTTAACCCTTGTCACTAGGGCACCTCGGTAGTGTAGGACCGTTGGCGGCCAGCTAGAAAGGGGGGGGGGGGGGGGATAGCCTGCAAACACAAAAATAAAACCAACCCTTCTCGAACTCTTAAACTAATACTTGCATGAAGAATAAGCAGGAAGTAAATAGAACATTAAAAGAAGAGACACAAGTATTTACTTGGTTACAACCGATGTGGTTGTTAATCCAAGGAAGTTGAAGCACTAAATACTCCTTCAGGCGGAGAAGCCTCTTACAATGTTAAAGCGCAGAAAACAGAAGCTTAACTCTAAATTACAGCACACAAGCGTTGGAAGTGAATTTCTGAGTTCATTGGAAAACTTCTGGACCAAGGCTATATTTATAGCCTTGGTCGGGGCGCCTGGAAGAGTCCAGGCGCCTTGAGGGGGATAAAACTTTATCCCCAACGTTCAGATCGAGTCAAAGCTCGATCCTGTGAAAAAGTCAACTCTGGGGGCCCTGGTACGTTCCAGGCACCCCGGTATGTTCCGAGCGTCCCAAAGGGGTCCGAGTGCCCGATCAGCTCTGGGCACCCCGAACCCAAAAGTCAACTCTAGTTGACTTTTTCGATCCAGGTCCTCTGCTCCGGCTCTGGTCGCCTCGGTCCGGGTCTTCAACTCCGGATCTGCTTGCTTGGGTGATCTCGGACATTCGGAAAAAGGGCTCACCCGAACCCAAGTTCCGGTCTTCTCGAGCGGGCTTCCGCTCCGGCTTCCCATCCCTCGGAATCACCGCGTGCTTCCTTCTCGTCCGCCAGTGTACTCATCCGCAGTCTTCGTCCCTTGGTCGCACCCCGTGCTGACCTTCTCTATAGCTGCGTCTCTTGCTCCCCAAGCAATCTTCTGCTCCGGCTTTCATCCCTCGGAACCACCGCACGATTCCCTCTCGTCCGCCGGTGTACTCTTCCGCAGCGCCTCGTCCCTCGGACGCACCGCGTGCCGTCCTTCTCGCTAGCTGCGTCTTCCGCTCGAGTACTTGTGCTCCTAAGCTCTTGCACACTTAGACACAAGGTTAGAAACACACAGGACCTAACTTAACTTGTTGATCACACCAAAACAACCTTGAGGTTCCAACAATCTCTCCCTTTTTGATGTGATCAACCCAATTTAAGCTAGGGTAAAAATAGACACGAAAATTAAACACATTATATTGCAATAGCGTGCAACATGATAGAAAAATTAAATTTCAAAAAAATTTCAATTTCCAATTTTCTACCTCCCCCCTAGACTTATACTTTTTCTTCTCCCCCTTTGATCACATAAAAAATTGGGATTGCAAGAAAAATCTAAGGGTTGACACTTAAAAAAATTATAAAAATCTATTTCAATGATTTTCTGGAAAATATTTCTAAGTCAAGGAAAATTTCTAAGTTAACAATAACTTTTTGAAGAATTTCTACGTTTTTGCAATCAAAATTAAGAACTTTCTAAGCAAAAAACTTTATGCAAGAAAAATATTTTTGAGACAATTTAGAAGAGAATAAAAAACTTTCTAAGCATTTATTATTATTATTTTTAATTCTAATGATTTTATCAGAAAGTTTTAAATTTTCATTTTAATTTATTATAACTTCTCAAATCACACTTTTTCAGATTTAAAGCGACTAATTTTAAACATGTAAAAAATTATATCATGTTAATTTCTATTATTAGTTTGTCGAGATTCTTTAATTGACAAGTTATTTATTTTAACTTAATATTTTTTGTTATATTTTGAATTTCTAATTCACAAAAATATTTTGATAATATAAATTCTAACTTGATAAATTTTTTTGACAATATAATTTGTAAAACATCTTTCGGCAATGTTTCTACTTTACAAAATTCATTAAAAAAAAAATATTTTGTAATTCGCAGAAATATTTTGTCATAAATTCTAATTTGCAAAAATCTGTTGATAGTAGATTTTTTTAATTCAAAAAACTCTTTCGATGATATTTTGATTGAATCACTTAATTGATTAGAAGTTGAAGTCCATACCTGACTTACCTTCTTGGTCGTTGATTCTCCCCCTGTTGAATTGCTTTCTTCCGAAGATTCTCCCCCTTCATTGATGCTCATTGAAGAAGAGCTTTCTGTGTCATCGGGATGAAATTCGGTTGTTGGGGTTGTCGCGACACTTACCTCGGTTTCGGACTCTTCTGACGATGGATCGGTGTTGGATTCAACTTTGACTTGTTCTTCGTAGAGTTTTAAGAACTTCTCCCAAAGTTCTTTTGCGCTTTTATATTCGCCAACTCTATCGAGATCTTCATTTGGTATTACGCTTAGAATGTGAAATTCTGCCCGAGCATTTTCCATACTCTCCTCACATTGCTTCTCGGTCCAGAGATATTTCTGTTGGGATTGCAAGGTTGCAAACATAGTCTCACATTGGAAACACATGGGAAAGATCATGGGTTTATAAGAAAAAAGATATCTCCATTGACATGAGGCCTTTTGGGGAAATTCTAAGAGCAAAATCATGAGGGTTTATGCCCAAAGTGGGCAATATCATACCATTGTGGAGATATCTAAATTCTTTTCGATCCTACAATTGGTATCAAAGCCCGGACTGCCAGAAGATTTAACCGCCGACTGTGCACAAGAGCTATGGTCTGATTGAGCCATCTCAGTACAATATTGACCTCGAACAAAGAAAGTGGAGGCTCCTATGTTCGGATCAAGAGGACCAGACACCAGGCAGGAAGTCCTAGTTGCGGCTAGGCAAGGAAGTCCTAATAGGTTGGGTGGACTGAGGGGCAGAAAGACCTGGTGGGTCGAGGATCGGAAGTGGGAAGCCCGTGGTCCTTTGTTTGAGGAGGGGATTGTTGGGGTTGAAAGGTTGCAAACATAGTCTCACATTGGAAACACATGGGAAAGATCATGGGTTTATAAGAGAAAATATATCTCTATTGGCATGAGGCCTTTTGGGGAAAGCCCAAGAGCAAAACCATGAGGGTTTATGCCCAAAGTGGACAATATCATACGATTGTGGAGATATCCAAATTCTTTTCGATCCTACAATTTCTTGATTTCATCTCCATTTGTTGTCTTTGGTGCTTTAAAACCAGTTTCCATTATAAAAAAATACTGAAATCAGAGTTTAGATATACCTCCATTTGTTTCTTCCATAAAGAAAACTCCCCCTCGAATGCTGGTGGATAGATGCTATCTCCGGCCATCATTTTGTTGCTTCAGACGGCGGTTAGTCCTTCTGAAACATCCTCGGCTCTTATACCACTTGTAGGACCATTGGTGGCCGGCTAGAAGAGGGGTTGGATAGCCTGCAAACACAAAAACAAAACCAATCCTTCTCGAACTCTTAAACTAATACTTGCATGAAGAATAAGCAGAAAGTAAATAAAACATTAAAAGAAGAGACACAAGTATTTACTTGGTTACAACCGATGTGGTTGTTAATCCAAGGAAGTTGAAGCACTAAATACTCCTTCAGGCGGAGAAGCCTCTTACAACATTGAAACGTAGAAAACAGAAGTTTAACTCTAAATTACAGCACACAAGCGTTGGAAATGAATTTCTGAGTTCATTGAAAAACTTCTGGACCAAGGCTATATTTATAGTCTTGGTCGGGGCACCTTGAAGGGTTCTGAGCGCCTGGGGGGATAAAACTTTATCCTCAACATTCAGATCGAGTCAAAGCTCGATCCTGTGAAAAAGTCAACTCCGGGCGCCCCAATCAGCTCCAGGCGCCCTGGACCTAAAAGTCAACTCTAGTTGACTTTTTTAGTCCAGGTCCTCTGCTCCGGCTCTGGTCGCCTTGGTCCGGATCTTCAACTCCGGATCCGCTTGCTTGGGTGATCTCGGATATCTGGAAAAAGGGATCACCCTAACCCAAGTTTCGGTCTTCTCGAGCAGGCTTCCGCTCCGGCTTCCCGTCCCTCGGAATCGCCGCGTGCTTCCTTCTCATCCGCCAGCGTACTCATCCGCAGTCTTCGTCCCTCGGTTGCACCCCATGCCGACATTCTCGCTAGCTGCGTCTCTTGCTCCCCGAGCAATCTTTCACTCCGGCTTTCATCCCTTGGAATCATCGCACACTTCCTTCTAATCCGTCAGTGTACTCTTCCGCAGTGCCTCGTCCCTCGGACGCACCATGTGTCGTCCTTCTCACTAGCTGCGTCTTCCGCTCGAGTACCTGTGCTCCTAAGCTTCTGTACACTTAGACACAAGGTTAAAAGCACACATGACCTAACTTAACTTGTTGATCACACCAAAACAACCTTGGGGTTCCAACAGGTAAATCACAAAAGTGTAACTCTAATTGGTATCATTAAGGATAGAAATAAGGGCTTGGTTTGGTCTCTTACTTCCTTATGGAGAAGTTGCCTCTCCTTTCGAGGAAATACCCTAGATGTCCGTGAACGGGTTACCCCTGTCACTAGGGCCCCTCGGGTATACAAACTAAAATACTCCCTCTACGAGGTTAGCAATTTCTACACAATCAATTAATAGTAGTTGAAACAAAGCAAGCAAAATCATCCAATGAATAAAGGCATAAATATGAGTCTTACATCAAAACCAATTGAAAACTACTCCCTACATCCATAGAAAAGGAGATCTATTCCATTGTGAGGGAAGAACAACCACAAAACATGAAGTAAAGCATACTTACAACCCTTGATGTAAGAAGAAGGGGAGGAAGAGATGCTTGCCGAGGTTTCCAATGTCTTGGGGATGCCTCCTCGCTCTAGAGATGGACAGAACATCAAGGGATGGCGGTGGATGAAGCTCTAGGGTTTCCCCCGAAGGGGAGAACCCTTTCACAAGGAGAGGAACGAAGTTCCAAACCAAAGATGCCTCCAAGAATAGGGTTCTTGACCCTTTTATAAGTTAGGGCACGGGCACTGCATGGCCCGTGCCACGGCCGTGCGAATTGGCACGGCCGTGCCTTTCTTCTATTCTGGCTACACCATACGGCCGTGCGAATTGGCACGGCCATGCCTTCCTTCTACTCTGATTACACCGCATGACCATGCGAATTGGCACGGTCGTGCCTTCCTTTTGTTCTGGTTACACCGCACGGCCGTGTAAATTGGCATGACCGTGCCTTCCTTCTGCTCTGGTCTTGCAGAATTGTATCAAGGTCGTGTAGATTATTTTAGCACATCTTAACATGGTATTCTTGAGTTGGGGTCTTCATCAAAGTTGTAGATCTTGAAGTTATCTACAATATGATATAAAGAACATCCCAAAACTCCAACTGAGTAGAAAGTTATGTCCATTTTAGTTTTAGTCTATAGTGCAAAAATTTCACACGGCTTGGACACGACACCTTGGAAGCTCTAGACTCCACTTAAGCTTTGTTTCTGCTCCAAATCACATACTGTCAACAAGAAAACGCACAAAGAATAGATCTCTGAACAAAAGAGTATTTATGCTGAATATATGCTAAGAGAGGTGAACATGCACAGAATATACGTGAATAAAGTAAGTGAATATGCATCAAAACATATATAAATGATCATAAGATCTACGTACATCATACATCAATGTAGAAAAAGCCCAAGCGGCTCTTTGGAAAGCAAACAAGGCGCTTGCTCCTACCAATAAATCAGATAAAAGGTTATCCCAACCTCCAGTTTTGCCTTTTCCTCGCTCCAAGGATGCCCGACCAGGATTTCCTGGTCAGGACTCCAGTACAGCACAACGGGTGGAAGTTATCCAAGCCACTAGGCCCGGTCAGTGGGGACCCTGCTACTGCACTTACCACAGGTCCTACACCCATTCCACTAGAGATTGCGTTCAGTTCGCATGTGACTCTCGGCGTGCAGCTGAACTGGGCCTGCCTCCGCCCGAGATTGTGCCCAAGTTTCAGAGGTTGCTGGCCAGCTAACATGAAGTAGCAGGCCAGTCAGGTAAATCCCTGCTCGAAAATACAAGACAAGGAAGCCAGCAGCCAGGTCAGAATAAGGAGCAAGTAGAAGCCCTGGAGGAGGAGAACAAAGGAAATGTCACCATTCAGGAGATCGGTATGATTTCTAGAGGGTCCACTGATGGAGACTCTGCTCGAGCTCGAAAATCTCATGAACGCCGCTTAGAGATATATGCGGTAGGATGCAGCGGGGAACAAGCTGCAGGGCTCGTAATTAGTTCCAGGCCATAGGACCTGGAGGAATCAGAGCTCCCTCATGATGATGTCTTAATAATCAAAGTCGTCATCGCCAACAGTCATGTGGCCAGGGTTTTCGTTGACACAGAAAGCTTTGTCAATGTGTTGTTCAAAAATGTGTTCGAGGGCATGCAAATCGACTCCAGTGAGCTCCAGCCTGTAGCCACCTCCTTGTACGGGTTTACCAACAATGAGGTAAGACCAATGGGCCAAATCAAGATAGCCATATCCCTGGGTAGCAAGCCCCTGGTTAGGACTCGGAGAAGCACTTTCATTGTGGTGGATTCACCATCCTCTTATAACGTCATCCTGGGAAGACCAACACTGCATGAGTTCCGGGCGATAGTCTCTACCTTCCATCAGAAAATTAAATTCCCTATGGGAGACTAGGTCGGGGAAGTCAGAGGCAAGCAACTGGTCTCTTACAGATGTTATATTGACATGGTGAAGGTTGAGACCCACAAGGCTCAAAGAACCCAGGATGGTGGAATCCACGTCATCCAGGATGAACCCCTTCCTATAGTTGAAGAGTCCATCCCTTGGGAGGAAGTCTAGCTCTATCCAGAGTGGCTGGAGAGCGTCATCTGCATATCAAGCGACCTACCGATTGAGATTAAGATAGATTTGGCCAAATGCCTAACACGCAATAGGGGCATCTTCGCCTGGTCCCCCGAGGAGCTACCAGGAGTCAAGCCCGAGGTAACTGAGCACAGGCTACACCTCCTAGCTGATTCTCGGCCAGTCAAGCAGAAGAAGTGGAGCTTCTCGGCTGAACAAAATAAAACCATCCGAGCTGAAATTGACCAGCTCTTAAAAGTAAAGCATGTTAGAGAGGTCCAATTTCCCCCTTGGCTCTCTAACGTAGTCCTGGTGTTTAAACCTAACAGTAAGTGGAGGGCCTGCATTGACTTCCGAGACCTCAACCAAGTTAGCCCCAAGGACTGCTACCCTCTACCAAGAACCGACCGGATGGTGGACTCTACTTAAGGTTATGAAAGGATGTGTATACTTGATGCTTATCAATGATACCATCAGATCCCTCTCGCTCTGAAAGATCAGGAGAATGTTAGCTTTGTCACAGCCAACAACACTTTTTGTTACACGGTTATGTCATTTGGTCTACACAATGTGGGAGCTACTTATCAGCAAATGATGGATAAGATCTTCCGGAAGAAGATCAGGTGAAACGTGGAAGTTTATGTAGATGACATCCTTATCAAGTCCACCACCGCAACAAGCCTTATAGCCGATGTGAAAGAAACCTGTGGTACCTTGCGATAGTATGGCTTAAAGTTAAACCCACTGAAGTGCTTGTTCAGAGCCTAAGGGGAAAAATTCTTGGGGTATCTCGTTACTGAGCGTGGAATCGAAGCTAACCTTGAGAAGGTTCAGGCCTTCTAAGACATGCAAGTGGCCAGGAATATGAAGGAAGTGCAGAAGTTGGTGGGAAGGATTATGGCACTCTCTCAGTTCATATCCCGATCTGTAGATTTGGCACTCCCTTTCTTTAGGGTACTCAGAAGGGCTGCTAAGTTTCAGTGGGATGAAGAGTGTAACAAGGCTTTTGAAGAGCTGAAGCAACATCTAAAGACCTTGCCCTCGTTGTTTAAGCCTATTGTTGGAGAAGCGCTCTGGGTATATCTGTCAGCTACCCATGAGGCCATGGGGGCAGTGCTCGTAAAAGAGCAAGATGATGTACAGCGATCAGTGTACTTCTTCAGCCACTTATTGAAAGGGGTTGAGTCCCGATACATGACCCTAGAAAAGTTAGTTTATGGATTAGTCCTCATGGCTCACCGCTTATAACCTTACTTCTTGGCACACCCAATTACTGTCCTGACTAATAGCACCATGCGAAAGGCTCTTACTAACATGGAAATAGTCAGTCATCTCATTAAATGGGAGACTGAGCTAGGAGAATATGATATACAATATCATCCCTGAATAGTGATTAAAGCACTAGCCCTGGCAGATTTTTTGACGAAGGTCCATCAGCCTGACTTTGAGGAAATATAGAAGATATATGTGAATGGGTCGTCCACTCAACAAGAAAGTAGAGTAGGGATACTCCTGATATCCCCTCAGGAAGATATCATGCAACTATCCGTTAGGTTAAATTTCAAAACTACAAACAATGAGGCGGAGTATGAGGCACTACTGATAGGGTTGCAAGTTGTAACGACCCGCCTTCTACTAACTAAGCTGTAAGGTCGGACCATCACATTATGCTGTGCTAAACTATTCCCTGACCATCATTAAATCTAGGCGCAGAAGCTGTACTAAATAAAATTTTGCTAAACTATTGTCATTTCTTTATTCCATATGTGCTAAGGGGTGTAATCTAAAGTACACCTAGCATATACTACATCCCCTATGGTCAAGGAACTGAATTAAACATTTTCCAACCGTTATCAGACCTCCCAATCGATCCACCGATCGATTGGAATGGTCGAATCGATCCGGTGATCAATCCAGCATGCTACTATAAGCGAAACTTGGGTTGGATCGATCCAGTGATCGATTCAGCACGCTACTGTGCTCGGGCAATATTCTGGATCGATCGGCTAATCGATCCAGGCTAACCAATCGATCCAGTGATCGATTCCGGAGCTCTCTGTTCGCGATGAAACTAGGCAGGATCGATCGGCTGATCGATCCAGACGCAGTCTGTTCGCGGAACAAGCTGTCAATCGATCCATTGATCAATTAAGGACCCCCAATCGATCCACCGATCGATTGGGGTTTCTGATTTTGCAGCTAAGCTCTGATTTCATCACTTGTTCGTGCCAAAATTACTTATATCAATTCTAAACTACATGCAAAACATTCTAACATCACACAAATAGTGTTCTAAGCATGATAGGGTGCATGATTAACTAATTCATAGCAATTAACATACTAAGGTGCAAAATAATAAAATGGTAAAAGGTTTTGGTGCTTAAAACAAGCTTGTTGAAATTCCCTAAGATCTTTATTCCAAGTTCCATCCACACACATCTTCATCACATTGCCCTCCAGCCTCCGCTAGTCCATCTTTCCTTTACCTTTATCTGTAGTATAAGGAAAAAGTATCTGTAAGCTTTCGCTTAGTAAGAAACCATCTACCTCACAAAACATGCAATCAATGCAATATGCTTTTCAAACATGCTATTTGAATATGTACTGATTAAACTAAAACATGGCATGCTATCATACAATACATGGAAACCAAAAACTAGTCATGGCATACTATCATCTAAAGCATGTGTAACAAAAGCTGAACATAGAGCTATCATACATAATCATAAGAGTGAGCTGAACTGAAGTATAAACTGAGCTAATTCTAGCAAATGCTAAAGCTATACTGATTTCACCTAACTATTTTGTGAGAGTTTAAAACTACATATATAATAGATGAAAATACTAATCATGCTGCTGTTTGGGTCCGGCAACTGTACGTGCTGTGCGCGCATCCCTAACTAGACCCGAGTTTGCAAGCCCCGAATTTAGTAGGGTTACTAGGTTATCTGAACCTAGGGATGACTGTGGGAGCCCAACCCAATGGATATCTAATCCAGTACAGTGCCACTGAGAAAGTAAAATACTGAACATAAGCTAATAAATTCTTGTCTTGCTTTTACTAGGTTGTCTAAACCCAGAACTAGGTTATCTAAATCTAGAGGCGACTGTGGGAGCCCACCCATTGGACATCTAGTCCTGTAAAAGCTATAGCAAGACTATATGAGCTGTGAAATGCTTCTATTGCATTTAACTAAGCTATTAAAATGCCTAAGTTGCATTTTAACTGTGCTAGTAATTTAATCGAACACTTGGTATGCGCTAATTCGCATCCTTTGTGCCGAAAAGCTATATACTACTAACTAAAACATGGAATTCACACGGAAGCTACTTATACTGCAGGTGAGGGGTTTCTTACCTCCTGTTCGGATTTTCTTACGATTCTAATCGCTAGATTTCCGGAGGAGACGATCTACTTGACGATCTTCTCACGTCTATGCGTTCTTCTCGCGAAGAGGAGCGTCCTCGTATCCTTTGTGTTGCCGGGAGGTGCTCCTAGAAACCTTGGCTTGGTGCGCCGAGAGAAGGAGAGGAGAAGGGAGAGGGGTCGGCGGAAACTAGGGTGAGGAGGAGAAAAACTACGTTAAAAGAAATAACTCTTCACTTAATTCCTCCCTATTTATATTAAGTGGTAGATTCACCCAACTCAAATATAAATCTAATTGATTCCCTTTTCTTTCAGCACGGCCCTGCTGGGTTCACTTGGTTACTAAGGTTCACCATAAGTCATAGGACCCATAGGTCTCGGGTTCAATTCCCGTGTAAGCTATTTTCGTTTCCTTTTTTTTTTTTTTTTTTTTGCTATTTCCGCAATTCTAAAAATTCCATAAAAATATCCTAAAATTCCAGAAAAATACTAGGATATTTCTAATAATTATTTTGAGAATTTTCAAGCGTTATAATCTCCCATACCTTATAAAAAGTTCGTCCTCGAACTTAGAATAACTCTGGGTACTTCTGCCTCATACTAGCTTCTGTCTCCCAAGTTGCCTCTTCTGCTGAGTGATTTTGCCAAATGACTTTTACTAATGGTACCTCCTTGTTTCGCAATTTCTTAACTGCTCGGTCTATTATCTGAATAGGCCGACTATCATAGCTGAGGTCTTCTCGGACTGGTACCGACTAGGGCTCAATCACCTGGGTGGCATCTGGGATATGCTTCTTCAGCATAGAGACATGAAATACATTATGGATGGCTGACATCTCCTGTGGTAGCTCTAGCTCATATGCTACCTTGCCAACTCTTCTGCTGATAAGGTATGGTCCCATATATCTGGGACTTAGTTTACCCTTCTTCCCAAAACGCATTACTCCCTTCATGGGAGCCACTCTGAGGAATACTGTATCCCCAACTGAAAACTCTAAAGGTCTGCGCCGTGTATCAGCATAGCTTTTCTAGCGGCTCTGAGCTGTCTCTATCCTCTGGCGGATCTGCTGTATAGCTGCTGTGGTGGCTGCCACTAGATCTGTCTGGAGTTCTAGTTCTTTTTGTTCACCACTCTCATACCAGCAGATTGGAGATCTACACCTCCGCCCATAGAGAGCCTCGTAAGGTGCCATGCCGATGGTGGCCTGATAGCTGTTGTTGTATGCAAATTCTGCTAAACTCAATATTTGCACCAACTTCCCTTGAAGTCTAGGGCACATGCTCGGAGCATATCTTCGAGTACTTGATTTACTCGCTCCGTCTGTCCATCGGTCTGAGGATGGAAGGCTATGCTGAACTTTAGCTTCGTGCCCAAAGCTGACTGTACACACTCCCAGAAGTGTGATGTGAACCTACTGTCCCTATCTGAAATAATGGTTCGTGGGACTCCATGTAGTCTAACGATCTCCTTGAGATACAACTGTGCTAGCTGTTCCATGGAGTAGGATATCCTGATAGCTAAGAAGTGGGATGATTTAGTCAACCTGTCGACTATTACCCAAATAGTATCAAAACCATTCGTGGTTCTTGGTAGTCCCACTATGAAATCCATAGAAATATCTTCCCACTTCCATTTTGGAATCTGAATGGGCTGTAAAACTCCTCCTGGTCTTTGATGTTCTGCCTTAACCCTCTGACAGGTTAGGCAGGTGCTGACATATCGAGCGATGTCTCTCTTCATCCCAGGCCACCAAAAACGTTTCTTCAAGTCCTGATACATTTTGGTGGAGCCAGGATGCATCGCATAGGGAGTCTTGTGAGCCTCATCTAAAATCTTTCTTCGTAGTTCCTCCTGATCTGGAACACATAGCCTGTCACCAAAACACAACACCCCGCTAGCGGACACTCTGAATTCTCCACTTTCTGATTCTGCTAATCCTTGCTTGATTTTCTGAATTTCAGGATCCTGCTCCTGAGCTGTCTGGATGTCACCAAGCAAGGTAGACTCTAATGTCATAGTAGAGAGCTGTCCAACTATGAGTTTGAGACCAAAATCTGTGATCTCTTTCTGTAGGGGTGGTGACATAGCTGCTAGAGATAATAAGGCAGCACTGGACTTTCTGCTAAGTGCGTTTGCTACCCTATTTGCTTTTCCTGGGTGGTAGAGGATGTCTACGTTGTAGTCTTTGACCAGCTCTAGCCATCTGCGCTGTCGCATATTTAGATCCTTCTGAGTGAAGAAGTACTTCAGACTCTGATGATCTGTATACACTCTGCACTGAGCTCCATACAAGTAATGTCTCCAAATCTTGAGAGCGAACACCACTGCTGCAAGCTCAAGGTCATGAGTAGGGTAATTCCTCTCATAATCCTTGAGTTGTCTGGAGTTATAGGCGATCACCTTGCCATTTTGCATCAGCAATGCTCCTAGTCCCAACTTAGAGGCATCACTATATATATCAAAGCTGTCTGTATTTTCTGGTACTGTCAGAATATGTGCACTGGTCAATATCCTCTTTAGCTCGCTGAAACTGTTCTCACAGTCCTCTATCCACTGGAATTTTTTGTTTTTTCTGGTAAGAGCTGTCAGTGGGGAGGCTATCCTGGAGAAATCCTCTACGAATTTTCTGTAATAACCTGCTAATCCCAGAAAGCTTCTGATCTCACTAGCATTCTTGGGTCTTTTCCAACTACTCACAGCTTTTATCTTACTGGGGTCTACCATGATACCATCCCTTGAGATGATGTGACCCAGGAAGGACACTTGATCTAACCAAAATTCACATTTCGAGAACTTGGCGTACAGCTGGTTCTGCTGAAGGGTCTGCAATACTATTCCCAGGTGCTCGGCGTGTTCTTCCTGAGTTCCTGAATAGATAAGGATGTCTTCGATGAATACGATAACAAACTTATCTAAGTATTCTCTGAATACCCTGTTCATGAGGTCCATGAAAGTAGCTGGAGCATTTGTCATGCCAAAGGGCATGACTACGAACTCGTAGTGTCCGTATCTAGTCCTGAATGTTGTCTTGGGTATATCCCCTTCTTTAACTTCACCTGATGATAACCTGATCTGAGGTCTATTTTTGAAAACACTGCTGCTCCCTTTAGCTGATCAAACAGGTCATCAATTCTGGGAAGAGGATACCTGTTCTTGATTGTGACTTGATTCAGTGCCCGGTAATCTATACACAGGCGCATGCTCCCGTCCTTCTTCTTCACGAACAATACAGGCGCCCCCCATGGTGAGTGACTAGGGCGTATGAAGCCTTTGTCAAGCAGCTCCTGTAGTTGCTCATGAAGTTCCTTCAGTTCTGCTGGAGCCATGCGGTAGGGTGCTTTGGAAATAGGATTTGTACCGGGAATGAGTTCTATCTCGAACTCAATCTCCCTGTCTGGTGCTAGGCCTGGTAACTCTTCAGGGAAGACTGCTGGGTAGTCACATACGACTCAGACCTCTGCTAGTTGTTGGTCCTTGTCCTGACTGGTATTGACTACTTGTGCTAGGAATCCCATACATCCTGAATCCATTAATCTCTGTGCTTTCATAGCTGAGAGAAACTTCTTGACTTTTCTCTTTGGTTCTCCGACGTATTCAAACTGCACTTCTGCTTCAGGTTGGAATACAACTTTCTGTTTACGGCACTCTATAGAGGCACCGTATCTGATCAGGAAGTCTATCCCAAAAATGACATCGTAATCAGTCATGTCTAGCACTATCAGATCACAAAAGAGTTCTCTGTCTGCTATAATGACTGGCATTGCTCTGAGCCAGTGCGTGGACGCCATAATTTCTCCTGAAGGTAACGTCGTCAGAAACTGACTACGGAGTACCTCTGGAGGTATTGCTAACTTCTCGGCAAATGTCCCGGATATATAAGAATGGGTTGCCCCAGTATCGAATAAGACAGTTGTACTTTGCTGTAAAATACTGATATGACCTGTAACAACTGTCGAGGCATTTGCTACGTCCTCTCTGGTGAGTGCGTAGATCCTCGCATTGGTCGTAGCTGGCGGAGCTTCTAATCTGCCTTGGCTGATGTGTGGACCATCTAAAGCGGCCTGCATCTGATGTAGCTGTGCTGGCTGGCCTCCGTACTGTATTGGCTGTGGTTGAGGAAGACTTGTCTTGTTCGGGCATTGCTTAGCCATATGCCCTTCCTGTCCACATTCAAAGCATCCTCGTGTGCCCTTGCGACAAACTCCTGGGTGAAATTTCCCACAAGTAGCACACTTGGGATAACTAGGGTGTTTACTAGATGGTCCTCCTTTCGGGTAACTCCCTGATTTGCGCTTGTTGCTGGAGTTCCCCTTCCAGTTAGAGCTGTGGCCCTATTGTTTCTGAGTACCTGAGCCTCCTTGCCCTTTAGACTCTGAGAGGACTTGCTTCTGCTGCTTGATATTGTTCTGGTAGTGCTCGGTGGTCAGAGCACTGCTGACTAGTTCTTCGGTGGTTTGCGGCCTATGTACGCCGCTAGCCACGTTCATTGCTATTTCCGGCCTCAGCATCTTGAGCATCAACCGGACTCGTTCTTTTTCTGTGCTGACTAGTTCAGGGCATAGACGAGCCAATCTGTTGAATTTTTTCACGGCTTCCTCAACTGATAGGTTGCCCTGATGAAACTCCGTGAACTCGTCGTAGTGGCGGTTTGTGACCCGCATGTGAAAGAACTCCTCGAAGAATTCTTTCTCGAAGTTGGCCCACGTCATCTGGTTCACTGGGCGCTTCGCTCTAATTCTCTCCCACCACATACGTGCATCTCCGCTGCGTAAAGAGGCGCACTTCACCTTTTCATGCTCCGCCGTCTAGAAGCTCCATCGTGCTCTCCAGAGTTTTGAACTGGGCTTGAGCATCCCATGGTTCACCGGTGCCGGAGAAGTTCTCGGGCTTGACTCTCCGCCACTGGATCGGATAGGATTCTCTTCTTGCCTCTGTTGCTGGGGCTAAACCTCTAAGACTACTGGCGTTGCTAGGTTTGGTTCCGGGGTGGGAGTATTCTGCCGATTAGCCTTTAAGGTGGCTATCTCTGTTGCTCACTAGCCTGTCAGAGCCGAGCCACTAATCTTTGTAGGTCCGGGAGGCACCGAATCGCCGCCTCGTGCTGGGGCTCAGTAGCTGGTGCCCTTCTAGCTGGGTGTCCTCTTGCCATTTCTAAAGGAAGAGAGGACACACATAACTAAAGCATCATGTTTACATAGCTAATACTATCATGTTAGTTACTACCACAGATAAGCATACTTTAGTTATCTACAAACAGGAAAGCAATAAACATAACAAAGTGAGAGGTATTCTTACTTGGAAGTTGCAGGTTCAATGCTGATGTGTGTGAAGGAAGTATGGAACTTTGCTCTGATACCACTCTGTAACGACCCACCTTCTACTAACTAAGCTGTAAGGTCGGACCATCACATTATGCTGTTCTAAACTATTCCCAGACCATCATTAAATCTAGGTGCAGAAGCTGTACTAAATAAAATTTTGCTAAACTATTGTCATTTCTTTATTCCATATGTGCTAAGGGGTGTAATCTAAAGTATACCTAGCATATACTACATCCCCTATGGTCAAGGAACTGAATTAAATATTTTCCAACCGTTATCAGACCTCCCAATCGATCCACCGATCGATTGGAATGGTTGAATCGATCCGGTGATCAATCCAGCATGCTACTGTATGCGGAACTTGGGTTGGATCGATCCAGTGATCGATTCAGCACGCTACTGTGCTCGGGCAATATTCTGGATCGATAGGCTGATCGATCCAGGCTAACCAATCGATCCAGTGATCGATTCCGGAGCTCTCTGTTCGCGATGAAACTAAGCTGGATCGATCGGCTGATCGATCCAGACGCAGTCTGTTCACGGAACAAGCTGCCAATCGATCCATTGATCAATTGAGGACCCCCAATCGATCCACCGATCGATTGGGGTTTCTGATTTTGCAGCTAAACTCTGATTTCAGCACTTGTTCGTGCCAAAATTACTTATATCAATTCTAAACTACATGCAAAACATTCTAACATCACACAAACAGTGTTCTAAGCATGATAGGGTGCATGATTAACTAATTCATAGCAATTAACATACTAAGGTGCAAAATAATAAAATGTTAAAAGGTTTTTGTGCTTAAAACAAGCTTGCTGAAATTCCCTAAGATCTTTATTCCAAGTTCCATCCACACACATCTTCATCACATTGCCTTCCAGCCTCCGCTAGTCCATCTTTCCTTTACCTTTATCTGCAGTATAAGAAAAAAGTATCTGTAAGCTTTCGCTTAGTAAGAAACCATCTACCTCACAAAACATGCAATCGATGCAATATGTTTTTCAAACATGCTATTTGAATATGTACTGATTAAACTAAAACATGGCATGCTATCATACAATACATGGAAACCAAAAACTAGTCATGACATACTATCATCTAAAGCATGTGTAACAAAAGCTGAACATAGAGCTATCATACATAATCATAAGAGTGAGTTGAACTGAAGCATAAACTGAGCTAATTCTAGCAAATGCTAAAGCTATACTGATTTCACCTAACTATTTTGTGAGAGTTTAAAACTACATATATAATAGATGAAAATACTAATCATGCTGCTGTTTGGGCCCGGCAACTGTACGTGCTGTGCGCGCATCCCTAACTAGACCCGGGTTTGTAAGTCCCGAATTTAGTAGGGTTACTAGGTTATCTGAACCTAGGGACGACTGTGGGAGCCCAACCCAATGGGTATCTAATCCAGTACAGTGCCACTGAGAAAGTAAAATACTGAACATAAGCTAATAAATTCTTGTCTTGCTTTTACTAGGTTGTCTAAACCCAGAACTAGGTTATCTAAACCTAGAGGCGACTGTGGGAGCCCACCCATTGGACATCTAGTCCTGTAAAAGCTGTAGCAAGACTATATAAGCTGTGAAATGCTTCTATTGCATTTAACTAAGCTATTAAAATGCCTAAGTTGCATTTTAACTGTGCTAGTAATTTAATCGAACACTTGGTATGCGCTAATTCGCATCCTTTGTGCCGAAAAGCTATATACTACTAACTAAAACATGGAATTCACACGGAAGCTACTTATACTGCAGGTGAGGGGTTTCTTACCTCCTGTTCGGATTTTCTTACGATTCTAATCGCTAGATTTCCGAAGGAGACGATCTACTTGACGATCTTCTCACACCTATGCGTTCTTCTCGCGAAGAGGAGCGTCCTCGTATCCTTTGTGTTGCCGGGAGGTGCTCCTAGAACCCTTGGCTTGGTGCGCCGAGAGAAGGAGAGGAGAAGGGAGAGGGGTCAGCGGAAACTAGGGTGAGGAGGAGAAAAGCTACGTTAAAAGAAATAACTCTTCACTTAATTCCTCCCTATTTATATTAAGTGGTAGATTCACCCAACTCAAATATAAATCTAATTGATTCCCTTTTCTTTCAGTACGGCCCTGCTGGGTTCACTTGGTTACTAAGGTTCATCATAAGTCATAGGACCCATAGGTCTCGGGTTCAATTCCCGTGTAAGCTATTTTCGTTTTCTATTTATTTATTTATTTTTTGCTACTTCCGCTATTCTAAAAATTCCATAAAAATATCCTAAAATTCCAGAAAAATACTAGGATATTTCTAATAATTATTTTGAGAATTTTCGGGCGTTACACAAGTAGTTCGGCACCCAGGTGGTCATTTATTCAAATTCTTAGCTGGTAGCTCAGCAAGTGGCTGGAAACTTTGAAATTAATAATGAGAAGTTGTAGTTATACAGAGAAGCATATGAGAAAATGGAGGGCTTCAAGGAAGTCATGGTGACCAAGATTCCCCAGGCAGACAACCAAAGGGCAGATGAACTAACCAAAATGACCAGCTCTTTGACCACTTGGATATTAGATATGTCAATAGCTCAAAGCTTCCTGATAGCTCAGATTGACTTGTAGAACAATTTGGATGAATCAATTGACTAGAGAGCACCAATAATCGTTTATCTTCAACAAGGAGTCTTACCTACCGAGGTGGAAGAAGCTAGATCTATCAGAAAAAGAGCTCATGTGTGTACCTTTATCGGGGACCAATTGTATAAGAGGGCATTTTCTCACCCATTGCTTAAATGCTTAGGACCGGATGAGGCAGAATATGCCCTGAAAGAGGTTCATCAAGGATGTTGTGGTAATCACATAGGAGGAAGGATGTTGGCTCGCAAGGTACTCTTGGCCAGGTATTTTTGGCCCACCCTGCAAAGAGATGCTCAGCAGTTAGTAACCACCTGCCTCTCTTGCCAAAAACATCAGAACCTGACCCATCGGACAACAGAGACTTTGAAAACCTCAAATAGTCTCTTCCCCATTCGACCAATGGGAATGGACATCATGGGACCTTTCCCTATAGCTTCAGGGCAGAAGCACTTTCTACTTATGGCGGTGGATTATTTCTCCAAGTGGGTGGAGGTCAAAGCCCTAGCTAGGATAACAGAAGGAGCCGTCATCCAGTTTCTATGGAAGAACATCTTATGTCGATTCAAAATCCCTCACAAGTTAGTCTTGGACAATGGTCGACAATTCCAACGACACAAGATTTAGGAATGATGCCGAGGATTTGACATCACTCAGGCTTTCACTTCCATGGCCTACCCGTAAAGCAATGGACAGACCGAGTTCACCAATAGGGAGATAGTTTCAGGATTAAAGGTCAGGCTGGACCATGTGGCAGTGATTGGATCGAAGAACTCCCCAGCATTCTTTGGGCATATCACACCACTGCACGAGAGAGTACGGGACTCACTCCCTTCCATCTCATCTACGACAACGAAGCATTCGTGTCGATCAAGGTTGGAGTTTTGTCTGATCGACGATTAATATATGACCCTGAGAATGCTAAGCGACGACTTCTAGAGTTGGATCTAATAAATGAAACCCAAGAGAGGACGGCTGCCCAGTAAAACACGTACCGGCAAAGGATGTGACAAACCTATGATAAGAAGGTGATTCCCCACTTCTTCAAAGAAGGGGATTTAGTATGGAAAAGGATCAGACCGGTCGGAGAGGTAACTAAGTTAGCACCTCAATGGGATGACCCTTATAAGGTCATTAAGAAACTAGTGTCCGGTGCCTACTATCTACAGGACACTCAAGGTAGAAGCTTGAATTGCCCCTAGAGTGCTAATTACCTCCAGCCCTATCATGCCTGAGGGTATTATTCTCTGTAACAATAGTTGTTTGATAGAAAGATCTAAGGCCATATGAGCAAAAAACCCTGGTCAGGTACCTTGTAGCTTAGATTAAGCTTTCAACAAGGTACATAGGAAGTCCTCATCTGAAGTCCTCAAGTCGCAAACGTAGGATTTAGATAAGTCCTACTACAAGCCTCAAGCAAAGCTCTTTAGCTAGGGCAGGCAAAGATCCAAAAAGATCTATCACATAAAGTTCTTTGGCTTGTGGCCTAACGCACTATATCTCACTGACACACATGAATCTAGCCCCAAGAAAATTAGGAAGACCCCTAGGGAAAGTAAGTGCTAATGATCCATAAAACAAGCTTTTATAAATAGGAAACGAGACAATATATGTGCTAGACAAGGAAGTCATTTGAATTCAGAAAAACATCATCAAGCATTTCTCTAATGATCCGATGATGGTCCAGAAAATTCTCGAGAGAATCAGACGACAGGTATCCTCCCTCTTGAAGTTGTTGGACTACCCCTATTGCTCCATAAGCCAATGATCGGACGAAGTGATCTCCTACTTGAAAGCCAAACTCTGGAGAATGCAGGTACTCTACCCAATCGATCAAATGGCGCTCGTTCTCCCCTGCAAAGGCTTGGGCTAAGTGAGATAAGGTAGATCGGGTTTGAGATAGGTCCGCCTGTAGGGAACCCAGCTCTACAGCTTGAGATTTCAGGTCCCTTCTATGGTCTATGAGGAGCACGTCCTTAGCGTTAAGTTCCTTGGTCAGGCGGTCTATCTCTTGCCTATGCATGAGCCTGAAGCCCTCTAAGGTTGTAGTTTGTTGGGCCAGCTCTGACTGTGCCTTCTCCTTGAGGGCCAACTCCTCTTGGTACTTAGCCTCAGATGATTGGTGGAGAGCTTCTAGTCTCTTCTTGTCATCCTGTAACCGGTCAGTCTCTAGTAGGGCTTGGCCCAAGTTCTATTTGTGGAATGCATTTACCTTTCTCAAGGTCTCCACCTCTACCTTTAGTTAGGACATAGCTGAAGAGGGGTCAGCAAGTTGAGACTCCAGGTCGGCAACACGATCCTTTAAGATCTTATTTAGCTATGTATATACGAGAAAGTTTAACTCAATAGCATCGACTCGGCAAAAATCTATTTCATAAACAGGAAGTTAGAAGAAGAAGAAAGGAGCAATAAAAAAAAGTGGAAGCTTACCCCGGTGACATCTTCAGAGAATCGGTCCACTTGAGTAGGCAGCAAGAGAGTAGCTACTCACTGCATAGTCTCATCCAATGAGTCACTAGTTGTTTGTACAGTAGGATACAACTAGCTTGGGTAGAGGGGTTGTGATGCAATCCCCACTTTGAGGGCTTAGTAGCACGGAAATGAAAATGTCGGGGTCGGGATGATCCAGGGGCAGTCTCACTAGGGTCAGGTTGAGCAGAAGTAGATGGGCAAGGGGAAGGAGGTCCGGTCGGGGGGATTGATGAGGAGCGCCTCTCCGGATCAATCTCTTCCTTAATGACCAGGGTCTTCCCCCGATCGGTTCTCAGTCGGGATTCGGGAGGAATAACAGGGTCACCCGGGTGTTGTGGATCGGGGATAAAAGATGGTGTTGTCCGGGGCAGGGAGGTCGTAGCATGTGTCTCAGTTATCGGACGGGATCCAGTAGGTCTGCGCCTTGTTCGACGCGAGAGTGGTTGCTCGTCTGAGTCGGACCACTCTTCTGGAGTCTAGGGATGACAAGCGGGAGGAGCAGGATGAGTCTGCCTCCCAGATTCAGGAATAGAGTGTGAAGGAAGCGTCGCCTGAGGGGCAGCAGAACGAGAAACAGTAGTGGTCGTCGCCCCGTCAGCAGTTGAGGTAGAGTGTAGGAGGCCCCGCCTACCTAAGATTATGCACCCTCGGAGATTTATCTCCAAAGCACTTAGAGGAAGAGTCTTGGTCAGAGACGATCGGGCGAGAGTGTCGGTTGTAGCAAAATGAGGGTTAGCATGAAAGGCAAGAGAAAGTTAAGGTGAAGATAATGCTTACCAAGGGAGTGCGGTAGCTCCGAAGGAACGAGACTCGGCCTAAATAAATACAGCACATCCTCTGTTAACAAGACGCTCAGATCAAAGCACCAACCCTCTAGCTGCAATGATGCCTCCACAAAAATAGGGTATGAGAGATAGTCTCCCAAAGGAGGTGCTGAAGGAACAAAGAAGCGCCTCTCAGTGGGCCACTCCACAGCGGAGGGGAAGCAAAGAAAAAAATATTTATCTTCCCACTCCATTCCCGAATGGGGTAAGAGTGCAAAAAGGCTGGTCTGGGAGCGAGTCTGGAAGCGGAAAAGACCCTCACTATGACGCTGGGGAGTGAAGAAGTAGTGAAATAGGCGAAGAGTCCAATGAATATCGCACAAGTCATAGATGAAAATGAACCCGCACAAGATCTGAATGGAGTTGGGGGTGAGTTGATAAAGCGAAATATGAAAATAGCGACTCACATTGGAAAAGAAGGGGTGGATTGGGAAATGAAGATCGGTCACAACCTATTCTTTGAAAAAAGTCGTGTAGCCCTGAGATGGTCGGAAGAGTTGATGGACCTTGGAGGGTATCATGATGTGCATGGCAGGGGACACTTCATACACGAAGCGCAGATCGTCTAGATCTACATCGCTGAAGGTGGAGACTCCAAGAGCATACCTATATATGGGAGAATCCATGAGAAGGGCGAGGCCACAAACAGAGGACCAGAAAATAAAAGCATGGAGGGAGGAAGAGAAGGGAAGGTGATTTCTGCTATTCACAAGAAGTCCAAATGGAAGAAGTAGACTATTTATAGTAATGCGACGAGATGTTTGGGAGAATGCCTCGACATCAGTGCCAATCACACAACCTATAAACGACGTAGCTGGTGCCAGCCATAGGCATGGAAGCAACGCTGGCCATGGGATCACCTTAGAAAATGGTGCAAAAAGGTCTTGTCAGAAAAAAGTTGTGTCTAGGGACATGTGATAAAGAGGAGTGGGAAGCTCTCATCGCATCGAAGGTAGGCAATGCTACAGTAATTCCCACTCGGGCCAGTAACGGAATCCTAGAGTCGCTAGGCTCACGACTAATCGAGTAGCTAGATCACACAACCCGTGCAAGGGATTGAACAGCCAGTCAAGATAAACGTTCGGTCAGGTAAAGTGACCCTTCCTGATGCCTGAGCAGGTATTAATCCGACCAGGCAAAGGACCCTGGCTGATGCATGCTCGGATATTAAGTCGAATAGTCGTTGATGCCTGCCCGAGCTTTAAGTCAACCAGGCATCTACAAAAGGGATAAATACTTAACAAGTCACTCAAACCTACATGGTGAAATGCCTAAGGGTCCTGGACAAGCCCAATAAACATATAGACACCACATTGCACATTGGTAGCCTATCCATTCACATATCTGCAATAATTTTTAAGTTCAAAACTACAGAAAGGGGTGAGACCTTACATCCTCATTAGAAGAGAGTTACAAGGGGGTACACACTACTCCAATGTGGGGAAGGCTTCATCAGGAAGTTCGTTCAGGAGGCGGGTCCGGTCCAGGAAGTTCTCATGGGGAGTCGACTATAGCAAGCCCTTCTCTTGCAGTTGTAGCAAGGCTCATGCACCACCATAACAAAGCATTTGGTCAATGAGGTTGCCTATATTTGATCCAAACTCTTTGGAGGTTAGGAAGAAGGTCTTGTGAGCTGCCAGGCGAGAGCTCTCACCCGCCTAATAATCCTTCAGCTCTTCCCCAGCTTTGTCTACGTCGTCCTGTGCCTTAGCTAACTCTTAGCGTGTTGTCACAATCTCCGCCTTAGCCACTGAAAGTTTCACTCGCGCAGATTTAAGAGCAGCCTGAGCTACCTCCAACTGCTTCTGAAGGGCAACCTCCTGATCAGTGCTAGCAGACAGATCTGTTGTTTTATCTGCTAGGTTTGTCTTCAAAGAGGTGTGTGCCTCTTGGAGCTCCCGTAGTTGCAAAGAGAGGGTGATCACCTCTGCGTCCCTCTCCTCCAAATCAGCCAGGATCTGGATGCGCCTCAGACCCTTAGACTTAATCTTGGATTCGCTGGTTTTTAAGGTGGTTTGCAAGGACTATACTTTCTCCAACTCTGCATGAGCCATACTCCTATTAGTTCGGGCTTGCTCCTCAACTGCCTGTAGGTTTGATTGGATCAGGCTCTCAATGGTTATTAGGTCAAAGGCGCGGCTAGTGGTCGTAGGAGACGCCATCTCTTGAATGCGAGCCCTCAAGGACTCGTTCTCCTGATGCAGACCAGTCACATACTGGGAAAGACTCAGCCCCATGATATAGGTCTGTCAAGAGCACGGAGAGGATTAGCAATATTTCAAGGATATAAAAAATAAGCAGATAAAACTTACTGACACCAGTCGTTAGGAGAACTGATCGACCAAGTCCAGTTGGCGCATTCTAAAATCTGGTCAGCAGTACTTTTCCATGAGTTGGCCAGAGCCCCATGAAGTTGCACCTGACTGCAGTTGGGAGATGTGCTGGCTGAAGGGATGGAACCCAGCACTTGTAGGGATGGCAGTTGAAATGAAGAAGTGAAGGCATATCATCCCTTGAGGCACTCCTTAAGATGAGAAGAAGGGGAAGGAGCCGAAGTGGGTAGCTGGCTCAAGGATGGTGGAGCAGAAGGCGTAGAAGCCCCAGGATGGCTCTCCGCTCAGGCGATGGTTTGCTCCTAGATGGGGATTGAAATAGGAGAAGAGGTTGCAACCTCTGTTGTAAGAGGAGTACTCACCCAGGCAGGAGTTTTGACCTTGGAGGATGCCCGTGACACAGGCAACCTTTGAGGGGAAGATTGGACTGAGGGAGTAACACACCACCTTTTGCGTTGAAGGCATAAGCATTGCTCAGGACCTGGAGAGGGAGCCCTCTCGCTAGCAGCTACCTCGATGGGGAGTGATTCATCTTCAGGGGCCTCAGGGTCCCTCGACTATTGAGAAGAGACCCCTGCTAAGGCGCTAGCCTGAGAAACCTCCTGGCCTGCTATGATCTCTCTGCCTCGCTTCTGCAGGATGGCATTGTGCAGCGCGGAAGAGGTGAGAGTGAAGACTCAAAATATGATGACTTCTGCATGCAAAAGAAAATACCTTGGTTAGTGGAGATGTGCAAGGAGAGTCAAGTAATCTTACCAAAAGATGTGCTCAGAGGCGTCTGGATGGGACTTAGCCCAAAAGTATACAACACGCTCTCCCATAGCAAAAAAGAGAGCCACAGTTGCACTCCATCCAGTTTTTAAGAGGCGGTCAAGTAAGCAGGTTGGTGATGATGATCTCGCAACTCAAAAGGAGAAGGAAGATGGAGGCGCCATTCAATAGGCCAAGTCACGATGTGAGGCAATTAGACATAGAAAAAGTGGGACTTTCAACTTTTATGAGAAGAAGGCATGCCCTCAAAAAATCTATACCCATCCCTGGATTGTACCATGAAGATGCCTGGTTCCGAGCGCTTAAGGGAATAGAAATGGTGAAAGAGTTGAGGAGTCAAAGGGATCTCATACAGATGACACAAGATTACCATTCCATACATAGCGCGGAAGGCATTAGGAGCGAATTGGGATAAGGGGATACTAAAATACTGACTCAAGGAGGAGAAGAAGGAAGGGATAGGAAATTGAAGACCACCAAGAAGCTGATCTTTGAAAAAGGTCACAAAGTTGGTTGGAGAAGGATACGGATGGTCATCAGGTCCTGGAAGGCGTAGCTAATATGCTTTAGAAAGTCGCAAACTAGATCGTACAGACCGAAGGTCACTCCTATCAAAATCTGAGAAAAAATATGCGTACCATGGTACCGCCATCTCTCTGACCATTATCAAATCAACAAATGAAGGAGCAAAAGATGAGGAAGGAGAAGCACTTACCCGAAAGGGAAAGCGAACGAGCAGAAATAAGCAAAGGAGGGAAAGTTGAAGGAAGACGAAGCGCTGATGAACAACTGTTCGAGGCCTTTAGTGTTTTTAAACCAAAACCCTTAAGGAGTATCGAGATTTGAGCTAGACCATCAAAATGGTGGAGCACATGATGGCCATCAGATCAATAGGGAGAAGCACCCTAGGGTCGCGTGCAAAAAGTGTGTGTCAGACATCATAGCAAGGAAAGTTTGTGGGGCACGTATCAACTCCCTATGATAAGGCATTTATGATGGAAAGGACAGGGAAAGCATGGAGGTGATATGCAAATAGTGGCACCATACCTCACGAAGACCATGCCTCAAGGACCGAAAATTCCATGCGACTATCTCGAGAAATGGAGTAGAAGGTGGCACGAAGCGTTGATCAAAATTGGGTGACTCATCCTCGAAATTCGAGTAAGATTCAAATTTAACTATTGACTTATGCAATACGCTTCATGATCGCAAGCGGATTGGGCTAAGTCCATGGACGCCATCTCCTTCAATCCCCAATGACCTCTCGGTCGGGATTCCAAACTCTTGCCCCAGCTCGAGTTATAAGTGAGCATACTTTCACGACCAACGACCTCTCGATCAGTCTCCAGACTCTTGCCCCAGCGCGAGTTATAAGTGAGCATACTCTTACACCTCCAGACTCTCGTCCCAACGTGAGTTATAAGTGAGCATGCTCTCATGACCAACGACCTCTCGGTCGGGCTCTAGACTCTCTCCCCAGCGCGAGTTATAAGTGAGCATCCTCTCACAACCAACGACCTCTCGATCGGGCTCCAGACTCTCTCCCCAGCGCGAGTTATAAGTGAGCATGCTCTCACACCTCCAAACTCTCACCTCATGGCGAGTTATAAGTGAGCATGCTCTCACGATCAACGACCTCTCAGTCGGGATTCCAGACTCTCTTCCCAACACGAGTTATAAGTGAGTACGCTCTCACGACCAATGACCTCTCGGTAAGGTTCTAGACTCTCGCCCCAGTGTGAATTATAAGTGGGCATGCTCTCACGCCTCCAGACTCTCGCCCCAGCACAAGTTATAAGTGATCACGCTCTCATGACCAATGACCTCTTGGTCCGGATTCCAAACTCTCGCCCCAGCGCGAATTATAAGTGAGCATGCTCTCACGCCTCCAGACTCTCGCCCTAGCGCGAATTATAAGTGAGCATGCTCTCACACCTCTAGACTCTTGTCCTAGTGTGAGTTATAAGTGAGCATGCTCTCATGACCAACGACCTCTCAGTCGGGATTCCAGACTCTCGCCGCAGCATGAGTTATAAGTGAGCATGCTCTCACAACCAATGACCTCTCATTCGGGATTCCAGACTCTCAACCCAGCATGAGAAAAGTTCCAATGGGAAAGGAGCAAAGAGACACAAATAAAGATTGAAACCCAATTAGATCTACATTCACTTGATAAAATACGGGGAGCGCCCCTTAAAATCTCATTCTTACATCTTTAAAGGCATAAAGGGCATCTAAGCGCTCAAAGTGTTAGAGTGTATACTAAAAGCTTAGCTTTTTGTAAACATTTATTTTGAAATAAAGAATCACATTGGTCAAATGTCTACATTCATATGCTAAGTGTAGTTGTTCAATTAATTTATATTGTAGATAACATGGTGTGTGGTCTCACACACAGAAGATCATGTTATCAGTTCCTTATAAGTTATAAATAGTAGCTCATGACTAAAATGGAAAGGAACAAACCATTGAAATAGTCGTAGTGTAATTTTGTATTAGTTTATCTTGACTATAAAATTACACTAGTACACTCTGAGTGTATTGAGCAGGATCATTTAAGGTAGTATCTTTTTATACTGACTATATAAAAGAACAATACCTCTGTTATTATAGAAGTGTGTACTCTTAATCATGATATAATAACAAACACATATACTTAATATTTATTTCTTTAATTTATCAAAGGGTGTGATTTAGCTCGTTAAATCAATAGACCCGATAAGTTGGGAAATGATATTATTTATATGGTGTTGTTGATTATAGAATGAAATTGTGTCCTAGTAATCTAGATTGATGATGCCCCCTTGAGGAGCTCATAAGGATTGTCATGTAAACCCTGTAGGTGGACTTAGTCCACATGACGATAAGGTTGAGTGGTACTCCTCTTGGAGCTAGATATTAATTAAGTGAGTTGTCAGTAACTCATTTAATTAGTAGACATTCGATATCTTAAACACAGAGAGACTAACACACTCATGATAAGAAGGAGCTCATATAGTAATTTGGTATTGGTGCAGTAGTGCAATAATAACTCTTTAGTGGAATGATATATTATTGATGAACTTGAGTTGGGTGTTCGTGGCGAACACGAGAAGCTCAAACTCATCGGGAGACCAAAACCAATTCCTCCTCTCGGTCCATGTCGTAGCCTCTTATTTATAAAATCTTTTACCCACCTAAACCCAACTTCCTACCCACCTTAAGGTGGTCGGCCAAGCCTAACTTAGAGCCCAAGCTAGGGTCGGACAAACCAAGGAGAGATGGGTTCAAGTAGGTGGTCGGCCCTAGCTTGGAGCCCAAGAAGGTGGTCATCCACAATAAAAATAAAAGTGATTTTAATTTTAAAATTTTTCTTTATGTGAAAGCCATGATTTAAAAGAGAGTTTTAAAATTAAATTTTTCCTTTTATACTTTCTACAAAGGATTAAGAGAAAAGTTTGATATCTTTCCTTATTTGTAGTTAAAAAGAAGATTTTAATTTTGGAGAAAACTTTTCTTTTTGTAATCATCCACATGTTTTGATAGAGAGATTTTAATTTATAAAAGTTTCCTTTTATAACCAACCATGAAGGGAATTTTAAAAGAGAAATTTTTATTTTAAAAATTTTCGGAAACAAATTAGGAAGTTTTAATTTTGTGTTTAAAACTTTCCTTGTTTGGAGGACATGTAGGGGTCGGCCATTAAATGAATAAAAGGAAATTTTTAATTAAATTTTCCATTTATTGGCAAGGAAAATAAGGAAGTTTTAATTATGTTTAAAACTTTCCGTATTTACCAAGACCAAGGAATATAAAAGAGAGGGTAGAGGTGTCTCACCTCACAATACATCTATTATTCCTCCTCTCTTCCTTGGTGGTGGCCGGCCCTCATCCCTCCTCTCCTCCTTTTCTTCTTCTTTGGTGGTCGGCGGCATCAATCCCTTGGAGCTTGGTTGGTGGCCAGATTTAGCTTGGAGAAGAAGTAGAGAAAGGAGGCTTTGTTTCTTAACATCCCTTGGAGCTTGGGTGGTGGCCAAAGTTCTTCATCTCAAGGAGATTGTTGGTGGTCGAAACTTGCAAGGAGAAGGAGGCTTGGGTGGATTCTTGTCTCGATAGATCATCGCTCACACGACGTCCAAGATAAGAAGAGGAATACGATAGAAGATCGTGAGGTCTATAAGCTACAAAAGGTATAACTAGTTATTAGTTTCCGCATCATAACTAGTTTATTCTTTTGTTTAAATCTTGAAATACCAAACACAAGAGGCTAATGATTCTAGGCTATCAAATTTATGTTTCGATTTTGTGTTTCTTTTGTTTTTCGATCTTGTGATTCGATTATTCTTAATGGTTAAACCTAGGGTTACTATAAGGAGATTAAATATTGAATTTCGTTAAAAGGCTTTGTTTAGGAAGTGGTGGATGATCTCATACCCAAGAAGGCCTAGTGCCTCGCCATGTTTAACCTGGAAGTCAATCTCTGAAATAAATATTTAATCAAATTTGTAATATAGGTGGATTTGGATTAATAATGTTAAGCATCGTTTGCGATCCAAATCTAAATCTCTAAGAACAAATAAGTTGAATTTGGAATCAATAATGTTAAGTTCTATTTGTGATTCCAAATTTAATTTCTAAAGAATACAATAGGTTGTTAGGAAAGGTTCAGGACTTGTAAAAAAATTTTGTACAGGGGAACCAGCACGATATTCTGGGTAGCAACCAACACAAAGTTCTCTTCCAATGACAGTTGTGAATCGACACCTCGGCCATAAGCATTTTGCTTGACCTACTTGCTCCAAATGGATTCGAGCTTGTGCCAGCTCGGCCTTAGTCAACTGAATGATGCGTTGTTGTTGAGCAATGGTTTCATCTTTAATCTGGGCTTCTTTCTGAAGAAGAGATATAAAAGAGGTGTGTTTCTCTTTCGAATAGATCAGAAATTGGGCTTGGCTTTCCAGGTCTACATAAGCTTTATGTTTCAGCGCTACCTTAGCCCGAGCCCAAGATTTAGCAGCTAACCAAAGTTCCTCAATTTCTTAGCGAAGGGAAGATTAAAGATCCCTATCTTGCATCATCATGGCTAAGACCGTACCCCTCTGGGTAAGTAGTTGAGTCATCTGATCCAATTGTTGACAGAGGCGCTGCAATTCATTCGACTTGAAATTCAAATCCATGATTAAGGGGTGTTAGTTGAAAGAAAGTATGACTCTATGAATGGAGATTAGCCCCTTTTAAAGAGGAGGGGAGGGAGAGGTCAACTCCTGTAGAGATTAAAGTGGCCTTTACCTCGATGATGATTAAGCAATTAAACTGGTTATACTATCGAGGATCTGGGGAAAGGAACAGCATTTATAGTCATAGCGGCGAAGTAAATGAAACCAAGGTTTGAGTCTAGTTAGTCGGACCTGAGCCTCCTTCGACTAGACTTGGAGGGGAGGCTTGTAATACGGTGAATAAAGGTGGGGTCCGATAAGGTCATACAGTCAGAAGTCAAGAGGACGTGGCAGTCAGAAGTCAAGGAGACGTGGTCGTTAGAGGTCAAGGGGACATGTCAGTCAACAGTTAGGGGAAAGAAGGAGTTAAATCATCTAATGTCATCAGTCACATAATTTCTGGTCGGATACTGGCAGATCAGGATCTCAGATCAGAGACATAAGATGTAGCATGGCGTAAAGCATGACCTTCCTCGTCCGGTCTGGTTTCTTCAACCCGATCTGCATAAACAGGCCTGGTACTTTCAATAAAACAGCTCCCATCCGACCCCTCAGTACTCCAAGCGTGAAAGAGGGGGCCCTCGTCTCAGTTTGTCTCCCTCCTCAAGACTTGGGCCAAGCACCACATCCTAACGGCCATCCCGAGCTACCCGTAGCTAAACTTGGGCGGGATAAAAGGCACTAGGCGACAACAATGTCAGGGAATCGTAACCGCCCGTCAGAAAATAACTGTCATCTGTCAGGGAATATTCTTATGGTCTGTTGTCATCTGCGAATGGAACCTTCTTTCATTCCATAAGAGGGTGTCACGCATCCTCCATCACCCGACAAGCCCTGACATATGACATTCTCTGACATCGATCAAGCTCCATAGGTATGCATGGTTATATAAAAAGGGAGGTCCTCTCCCTTGAGCAGGTACGCGCACATTCACACTTGTCTTCTACCATTCTTTTTCCTTCGTACATTGTTCTTCTGGGGAAAAAGTACCTGATTTGAGCGTCGGAGGGCTTGTGCCAGGGACTTTTTCCCTGATTTCCAGTCTCTAACGTTCTGTGTACCTGTATGAGTGCGCGCAGAGCCTAAATACCACCGGCTTAGTCACCACCATCTGTCAGTTCCACATGGATGTCCATTTTCCTGGGCACATACGCTAAGAGTGTCTAAGTCGCCTCTCCTCAACACCAGTGACATCTCACCCGGTCTCCATCTGATTTAGATTCTGGATAGGATTAATTCTCATTGCAACTTACACCTTTGGAATATCCCCACAATAGTATACTCACTTTGAGAATATCTTCGACCAAGAATATCCCGTAGCAGTTCACACCTTAGAAATATATCGACTAGGAACATCTCGCAACAACACACACTTTGGAAACATTCCCGATTGAAAATATTTTTTTGTAGCGACTCACACCTTGAGAACATCCCTATTGAGTCAATAGTCAGTGCCAACAACTGTGGTCAATAGTCACTGCCAACAACCTTTGACAGGCTAATGAGCATGGGCAAGGTTTGCAGCAAGCAACTGGATGGTAGATGTATGACATTAATGTTGTTGCCTCTACTACCTGGCACAACTCCGCCATGCAGGACGACCGTAGGCTAAGGTGACATCCTACATGGAAAGCAACACCTCTGAAAAACATGTTTAACATGATATGGTTTACATACTTAAGTTTCTAATAAATGTTCCAATGTTATATTATTATTATTATTATTATTATTAGCTATTAAGGATAGATTAGTCTTTTTCTTATTCTTGACCTAACTATATAAGCATCTTATTATGTAATTTTTCATTATTGATTGATGTACATAATAAAGCAAGCCATAGTTTTATCTCTTTTTTTATTTCTATATGGTATTAGAGTAATTAGTTCCTCAATCATAGCATTCTATCAAAGTGGATTACAAACAACTTCTCTATAGGATATAGGCTCAAAAAATAACGAACAAATATAACAAACGAAGAAAAAGAACTAGAATAACAAGAGTAAGTAAAATCTTGTAGTTCAATAGAATTACGAACGTGAGTGGACAAAAGAAGGATCATCCGTAATTTTAAGAGATGATTGGGTAGTGACAGAAGGAGGAGCACTTAAAGTAGGTGTCTCAGAATATAATAAATATCATTAAGAGATAAACAAGTAGTAATTATTGAACCAACACCTATTAATGATATAGGAGAATCATCAACGATCACAATAGATATAGATGAAATGGGAGAAAAATAAATAAAAGATTATAAATTATGTGACATATGATGGGAGACACCAGAGTTCAAAACCCACAAGGATGAAGATATATCTGAAATACTAGACGATGACAAACCTATATGAGAGGAAACTATCATGGCAAAGGACTATGAAGCAAAGAACTGTTGAAACTGTTCAAGTATATACAAATCTAAAGAGGGGCAACCACTGCATTACTAGATTGAGGTAATAGATATGACAACTATTGTAGTTGATTGCCAGGTTTCATTGAAGCATTCTGATATAGCAATAGTGGCTATTGAGGTCGTTGTTGCTGATACTATTGGTACGATGGTCATTTCTACTGCTGGGGTGGTTTACCTTTGTTCAGTAATACTGGACAATAAGACTTCCATTGTCCATTATCTTTGCAATAAGCATACTCATAACTAGAAACCTTCGAAGTTGACCTATTTAGATTATGAGGCTGAGGTTATTGTGGTGGTGCAAAAATAGAAGGCATAGATAGTGTAATAGTCCCCTTATCAACATGAGACATAAGGTGAATCTCCTCAACTAACAATTCATGTACCACTGAATTAATGGAAAGGAGAGGATTACGATGCAAAATTGTCCCATGTAATACTTCAAAATCATCATGAAGATTCATCAAAAATTGGATCAGACGTTGTTCTTCTCTACAAGTTACATAAGCTAGGAATGCTTGTAATTCTGAAGATTCTGTGAGTGTCAACTAGTCTCATAGTTCTGACATGGCAGAATAAAAATCTTGGACACCCATATCTTTTTGCCAAAGTATGTGGATATTTGCTTCCAATTGATATTATTTAGCAAAGTTAAACTGCATCTATAATCTTACTAGATGATCTTAAACCTCTTTGATAATCTCATACATGGGCAATTGACTACCAATAGAGTGTGTAATAAAATTATTGATTCACGTAATAATCTCCGCATTATCAGTCTCCCAAACATCCAACAACTTTGCATAATTAGTAGCTTCATTGTCTGTAGGTTTAAATCGCACACTTGAAACATATCCCCATATAGATTTTCCTCAAATGAAGTATTTCATAACATATTCCTAATATAAATAATTCTTCCATCAAATTGTATACTAATTGATTTAAGTGAATCATCTGTATGACCAGTTATGGTGACAGAACGAATAGTGCTCACGAATAACCAAACAGTAAACAAAGTCAAGTTGATGTGAAAATAAAAGAAACCCAAACAAAAGGCTCAAAACAAAAAATTGTACGGATGCAACAAGTTTGATCCATGAAAGTTGTTGATGTCTTTAACAGCTATTCAATCAAACTATCAAAACCATGAAGATGAAGGCTCTAATATCATGTAACTACATCAACTATAGTTTATTGGGATGTTGGTCTTCATATTATCAGATATCTTCGGGGCACTCAATTTCAAAGTCTTTTATTTCCTTCTACTTTATCTCTAGAGATACGTGCATACTTTGATACTGATTGGGTTGGTGATCTTATGGATTGCAAATCTACCACTGACTTTTATATTTTTCTTGATGATTTCCTCATTTCTTGGAAGAATAAAAAATAAGATATTATTTCTAGATCTTCCATAGAAGTCTAGTATTGTGTTTTGGCCTCAACTACTTATGAGATACTTTGATTACATTGGTTGCTTGCGGATCGAGTATCTCTTTTGATCAACCTACTCTGTTATATTATGATAATCAGAGTATTATTCAAATTACACACGATTTAGTCTTTCATGGGCGGACAAAACATATTAAAATTGATTGTCACATTACTCATCATCATCTTTAGCTTGGCTCCATCACATTGTCATTCGTTCCTTCTAATCTATAGATTGTTGATATGTTTACCAAGACCCATTCTATTTCACATTTTAATTTCTTATCTAACAAACTTTCAATTCTTCTAGTTATAGCATTAGAGTCATCAATTTGGGTGGAGCCCGTCGAATTGGCCCACTCTGCCTAATAATTTAAGTGGGTTGGATTAGAATTTTATTAACCCAAGCCTATCGCAGGCTGACCCGCCTAGGTCTGCGACCCATGCGGGTTAGCTCGCCATGGGCTTGGATTGACCCGCAGATTGAGAAACACATGTAAGTCAAGTTTTATATTAATTTATTATCTTTCTTTGTTATAATTTTGAAATAAAAATAATATTTTTCATCAAATATGAGTACTTGTTTGTGTCCATTTACATTTAAAATACATGTTTCTAGATATATTTGACTAATGAAATTTTTTGAAGTAAAATGTTGAAGATATGAAACTTTTTAAAATTTTTTTAAATTTTTGATGGGCCCATGGGTTGGCCCACCTAACCCGCAACCCGCCTTGATTGGGTTGGGTTGGGGATTTTCCAACCAGCCAAGATGACAGATCGGCCCACTCTGTCCCGCCAAATGGCTGGCTCGTCACTAATTGATCTGCCCTGCCATGGGTTAGTCCGCCTGATAGCTCTATGTAACATCATGAGTTTAAGAGAGGATGTTAGATTATACTACTATTATTATTATTTGGTTTTTCTATTTATTATCTATTAAGGATAGATTAATTTTTTTCTTATTCTTGACCTAACTATATAAACATCTTATTGTGTAACTTTTCATTATCGGTTGATGTATATAATAAAGCAAGCCCTAGTTTTCTCTCTTTTGATTTCTATATCAGATAGTGATATGAGAATATTATAAGTACCTCTTGTTGGTTTTGATGTGATCAACCAAGTCAAGTTAGACTCTACATATTTAATGTCTTGCATTTGAGTGAAACATCCCTAGTCTTCTTTTTTATTTTTCCTGTATTTTCAATATCAATTCATATATAACTATGGACGTCACGAATCATAATTACACTTACAATCATAACATACTTTTGATTTAACTAAGGTACTCCATTAATTCATAACATACAGCAACAACTAAACTAAAGGATGTTCGGGTTGTACTGTCGCTGCCCCGAGTTTGTTAAAATCTATGAGTCGAGAAACTTAGCACATTCAAATCATACTATGTATTAATTATTTCCTATATCCATGTATCTTAACGAGAACTGTACCTATCCAACTCTGTAAGATATTTTTCCTAGCATACGCTTACTAAAGCATGAATGTAAACATACAGCGTGCAAGGACATCCTCATGAACATAATGGCATAGACATGAGCATGAACATACATGAACATAAGCACAAACTTATATGGATATAATGTGAACATGAGCATAACATGAACCTAACCATATATATGGCATAGCATGAATATAAACGTAGCATATCATGAACCTAAATATATACATAGTACGACATGAACATGAACATAACATATCGTGAACCTAACATATTCATAGCATAACATGAACTCGAACATAACATATCATGGACCTAACATATTCACAGCATAACATGAACTTGAACATAGCATATCATGAACTTAAACATATACATAGCATAACATGAACATAAACATAGCATATCATGAACCTAACATATTCATAGCGTAACATGAACTTAAACATAGCATATCATGAACCTAAACATATACATAACATAACATAAACATAAACATAGCATATCATGAACCTAACATATACATAGCATAACATGAACATAAAGATAGCATATCATGAGCCTAAACATATACATAACATAACATGAATATAAACGTAGCATATTATGAACCTAACATATTCATAGCATAACATGAACTTGAACATAGCATATCATGAACATAAATATATACATAGCATATCATGAACCCAACATATTCATAGCATAACATGAAGCTGAACATAAGCCTATCATAACATGGATATGTATATAGCATGAGCTAGCATGAACTTAATTGTAGCTTAACATGATCATCGGCATGGGTTCCCTGATCATACTACCGTCTCATTCTTGATTACCAAGTTACGTATTTATATGGTTATCACAACCATGTTTCTAAAAAGGATCATATATCGTAAAATCTTTTTAAGGTAAGGTTGGATCATTGACAGTGACTAGCTATCATCATATGGTTGATTAATCAATTTCAGTTGTAAAACCATGGTATCTAACAGCGCGACATCAACAACTCTTATCACTGGGCCATGGTCTAACATGGAAAATCGATATTGGGCTCCCTTTGGGGCCTTGTCCCGTAAATAGGATCTCTCTGGGGTATTTTTTTCCTCACGGCATTCCCATCAAATCATTATTATTTTGTCACAGTCAGCGTACCCGATATTGGGTTCCTTTTGGGGTATTTTTCCCATAAAGGGCTCCTCTGGGGCCTTTCCCTTATGGTATTCTCATTAAATCTTTATCATTATCGTTATCACTTTGTTACAATCAATCCACCCAATATTGGGCTCCCTCTGGGGCCTTTTCCCATAAACGGGCTCCCATTGGGTCATTTTCCCTCACGATATTCTCATTAAGAAATTTTCATTATCAAAAGCATGATTAGGGTTATAGCTTATCAAACCCAAGAAATGGATAAGAGCATAAATGTTAAATCCTCAAATCCGTAGCTACCATGTATTATAAAGTTGTCATAAAACCTAAAATCTTAAACTGTCATGTGTGATACAGTGGTAAAAAACATGATTAATATCATAGCATGCTAACCCTAGTATCCGAATCTAGCATGTACCACAAGGTTATCAACATCCATGATTTAATTCATAGAATCCAAACCTTAAATCTGAAACTATCATGTAGTATAAAGTTATCAATTGTATGATTAAGGTCCAAAAACTCTAATATATACCTACAAGGTTATCAAACATAATTATCTTCAAAACATGTTAAATCCTAAGGATCTGAAAACTTAACATGTAGTCTATAAATGTTATCTTGATAAGATGTAGGAAAAAACATAAACACATACCTAAACCTAGAATTCCGTAATTTACCTCTATCATACTAAGGTATCATAATTAGATATTAGAAGAATATAAACATACACTTAGCATAAGCATGCAAATTCATAATATAAGCTTAAGCATAGATTTAAACATAATCCTGTGCATAAACATAGTGTGAGCATACATAAACATAAGCATGGAAATCAACTAGAGCATCAAGAAACGGTTACTCGTATCCAAAACTAACATATAATCTATAAGCATCATCATGATAAGATATAAGAGGAAACATAAACATCCACCTAAACTTAGATCATATTAAGGTATCATAATAATAATAAAAAAGGTTATCATGACAAGAAGTAGGAAGAAACCTAAACATAACCTAAATATAAGCATGGAATTTCATGGCATAAGCTTAAGCATAGATTTAAACATGAACTTGTGCATAAGCATAGCCCTAAGCTTAAAAAAAAGTCTGAAATTCACACATACGTCTTTTATGGTTAACATGATGTGAAGTGAGAAGAACATAACCATAAACCTAAACCTAATTCGAAATTAACATGTAACCTATAAAATTATCATGGTGAGAGGTAAGGAGAACATAAACATAACCCTAAGCTTAAAATCCGAAGATCCCCTAGAAGTCCAAACCAAAATTTTCACTTAAAATCCAAAGCTATCAACCATGTGAAGAATTTCATGACATAAAACTATCAAAATCGAAACTAACAAACTCACAAAGTTCTCCAAACATGAGTATTTTATGGCCTCCTAAAACTATCAAAACCAAAATACGAGAGAACTAAACATGCATGGATTTAAGGAACCAATAAAAAACATAACATGGGAAGAACATGCCTTCAATCTTTAGCTACTAACTCCCTTCTTCATCTTCCCTTGGAGCTCTAGAACCTGTGGAAGAGCAATGAGGGGGGAGAGCTTCTTAGGGCCGGCCGAATCCTCCAAAACCAAGGTGGAGCTTTTGAAGGTAAAGGTTTTTTTAAGAAAAAGGAAACTTAGGACTTTTTCTCTAATAGGCATATAAAATTTTTTATACTAAGTCATCAATTAGATTATATATATAAAGAAGCCAGAGTAGAAGACTGCTCGAGGAGAAAGCCCGAGTTGGGTTTGGGTAAGTTCAACTCTGGAAGGCCGGAGCATCACCCAAGCAATCGAAGAAGAAGTCAACGATTGGAGAAGGCGCCAAACCACATGGCTGATTGGTCCGGGCGTCTGGACCATCAAGTCCGAGCGCCTAGACCACCAGGGTGCCGAATAGATGCCTCGTCGCAATGGATCACTATTCAGGTCCATGTCAGCAATGGTTCAAGCGCCAGACATGAAAAACTTCTATCTTCCAGCCGTTGTGTGAAGATAGAGTTTGCTTCACTGGAGGCGCCGGGATCACCATCCAAGCGCCCGGAGTCCACCACGTCAGCGACCGATAAACTTAACCAGAGAACTATAAATAGAGCCCTGATTCACTTAGTTTACAAACAACACTTACAGTACTCGAATTTTCTATTTTGTCTAAACTATCAACATCTTGTATAAGGTTTCTCCACCTCCAACTTGTGTTACAGGAGTCTAGTAAACGCGCTTCATTTGCTTTAGATTAGCTACCTCCCCGGTTACAAACCAAGTAACCTTGGTAGTCTCGTACTCTATTTTAAGTATTTCTTTTCTTTATTAAAAGTGTTTGTCTAATCTAAAGTCAAAAGTTGTTAGAAAGGGTACTTTTGTGATTTCAAATAATTCACTCCGTCTTGTCAGTCACACCGGGACCAATAAATATGATATAAATGCATATTGATAGAGAAAGAGAAACAAAAAAAATGTTAATTAGTAATGATAAAATAAAATAAAATTCATTCATATATGTATGAGATTATAATAAGAGATCAAGTCCAATAAGATATAACAATTCATATAGTCGATAATACTTAGTGAAATAAAGACATTGCTATTATTATTTGATCCGGTCTGATCAGGGAATGGGATAACTCCTCGATGTATCCACGATAGAATTCTTTAGGTAGGTCGGATGTGCATCATCTGATGCTCAGGTCATATTTAGGAGAAAAGTTTGGAAAAGAAAGTCTATAGAAGCGAAAGTAGTAAAACACTATCTCCCGGCGTATCTCTTAACGCTATTATCATTTTTTAGTTGGTACTAAATACTATTACCTTATATAGAGGGTGGAAAAGTGACATTCATCTTTAAGTGATGAACTTCTTCCCTCTCTCCCAAAAGGCATCATTTTCTATAACCAACACTTGCTATAACTAAACATTTGATTAGATGTGACCTTGGGTCGGGTGCGAACCCAACTTGATTCAGACTGGACCCGTAACCGAGTCAACAGGCAGATTACCCATCGATCTGGTTCAACGGGCCCAAATCGTAACTGACTTGTCTCTTCGAGCTGGGTCCGAACTGAATCCGACTCGAACTGGACCCATAATCAAGTCAATAAGTCGATTACCCATTAACCTGGTTCAATAGGCTCAAATCGTAACCAACTCATCTCATGACAGATCGATTACGTGTTGAACCTTCAATAAATCGGTGAACCAACAGTTGAATTGCCAATTCATTAAAAAAAAACTAATTTTTAAAGATTTTTAACTATATTTTTTATTTAATAATATTTTAGTAATATTAAAGGTCAAGTTCAATATTAATTAAACTATTTTACCCATCTTTTAAAACTAAAATTTTAATTTATTTACTTTGAGGATTGATCAGCTACCTCAGCTGTCATCCTAGAATCGATTTTATGAATATAAAGGGAGATAAATTTATATATATAATTGGAAGACACATAATAGGGTAAATTTTATGTCATGAGTTCCTATGAGATTTGACCTCTAGCTGTTTCATCAAAAATATCATGCGCCCACTGACTGATTTAAATTTAATCAAATTTGGTTCAGTAATAACTTATCAAATTTAAACCATTTATGATTTGGACCAACATATTGTAGGTGCAACGGAGGCCGGCAAGAGGGGGGTGAATTGATCCTGAAAAATTAAAACTATACCCTCCTCGGAATTCAACTCAAAAATAAAAGCAGTAGTAAAATAATAGCAACTAAATTAAGAAAACAGAAAATAAATCAGAAACAGAATTTAACCTGGTTACAACCAGGAGGGTTGTTAATCCAGGGCGATGAAAGACGCACTAACAAAAATCTCCTTCTCTAAAGGCGGAGAAGCCTTTTACACTTTGGAAGCTCACTAGTTGTTTAGGAATTGATTATAGTATTGATTGCTTGAGTTGTTGTGAATTCCTAGCTCCATGGGCCTTTAAATAGCCTCTGAAAATCTGATCTCGAGGGTCCAAGGCGCCTCCAATGGGTGAGCGGATAAAACTTTATCCGCAGCTCGAAACGGTCATTTTGACCAGGCTTAAGGCGCCTTAAACCTTGTTGAAGGCGCCTCCAAGGTGGAGGCACCTTCAACAAGCTTTAAGGCGCCTCCAAGTTGGAGGCGCCTCCATTACTTGTTGAGGGCGCCTTGAGCTCGGTTTCCAGCCTGATTCTTCCTTTGTTTTGACTTCCGACGCTCCGATCTTTTGGGTGATTGCGGCCAACCGGAATAGGGCTCACCCAAACCCAATTCCCGGCCTTCTCATCGAGCAGCCTTCCTCCCCGGCTTAACGTCCCTCGAACGTCGTGCACGTTCTTCTCGCCCACCGGTGTACTGTTCCGCAGCTCTCTCGTCCTTCAGACACACCGAGCCCGTCGGCTCCCTTCCCGTGTCGTCCTTCTCGCTAGCTGTGTCTTCCGCTCGACTTCCTGCGCTCCTAAGTTCCTGCACACTTAGACACAGGGATCAAACAAAAAGCAAGACCTAACCAACTTGGTTGATCACATCAAAACTACCACGGGGTCTAACAATCTCCCCCTTTTTTATGTGCATCAACCCAAGTTCAAGTTAGGGTTAAAACAGACACAAAAAGTAATTTTAAAGAAAAATTTCTAAACTAGCATATTAAGCATAAGTTTTGCAATAAGAAAAATTGCAACTCAGTGTAGAAAAAAAAATTCTAACTCCCCCTGAACTTGTACTAATCTCTCCCCCTTTGATCATAGCAAAAACGGGGTAAGATTATAACAACAAAAAAAATTCTAAGTTAACTGTATTTTTAGAATTTTCTAAAAATAATTTCTAAGTCAAGAATTAATTTTTTAAAAGAACGTTTGAAAAAAAAACTTTCAAAGCATTATTTAATTCTAGTTTAATATTTTTTTCAGAAAGTTAATTAAATATTTTATTTCAATATTTCAGCTTCCAAGTCGTGGCGAGGCACTAGGCTTTCTTGGTTATTGGAGCAACAACCACTTCCTTAGACAAAGCTTTATAAAGAAATTTAATATTTAATTTTGCTTCTGAGAGCTTTAATTAAATAAATTAATTTAGTACAGATTTCGGAACCCAATAGAGGTTCCTTCCTACTGGATTAATCAGATACTTAGGGGGTATATAATTCTTGGGCACTCTTCTAAGTTGACCTTGATGGTTTCTAATGTACCAATTTAATTTTCCATAAATTCTAATTTTTTATTTTGAAAATTTATTTAAACATGCATCAGATTTCAATTTTTCAATTTCGAATTTTAATTTATCGTTTTCTGATTTTATACTATCGTACATCTCAAGTGGACATGATTTTGCTAATTTCATTTTCAATTCTTTATTTTCTTTTTCTAATTCGAATAAGTCTTTAGAAAGAGATTTAATAAAGCGAAAAGACTGAGTTGGGGTTAGATTGCGTACCTGACTCGGTGAGGCTCCCCCTTCACTGCAGCTTTCCTCTTCTGATGTTCCTCCCCCTTCATCGATACTCATCTCTGAGCTTGACTCTTCTTCCAGCTGATGGTTAGCTATTAGAGCTAACCCCGAGAATTCTTTGACGTCTGATTCGGAGGATGAGTCTGACCAAGAGGCCTTCAGGTTCTTGTGCTTGGAGTATTCTGGTTTCTTGTACTTGGTCTTTGCTTTCTCCTTTTGCTTGCTCTTCAATTTCGGGCAGTCATCCTTGATGTGCCCTTCTTCGTTGCAGTTGTAGCAATGAGTCGTTCTTCTTTTTCTCTCATGCCTTTGCGATCTAAATTTGTTAGATTTAAAAAAATTATTGAAGCGTCTTACCATTAATGCAGCCTTGTTTTCGTCGATCGAGGCTTCAGAGTCAGAACCGTTTGCTCTTGCCTTCAAAGCAATGTTCTGACTTGTCTTTTCTACTCCAATGGGCTCTGCAATTCGAGATTCATGAAGTTCAAAAGTTGAAAATAATTATTTTAGAGTGCTTACCTCGAAGTCCTTAGAGATGTAGTACGCATCTACTAAGGACGCCCATTCTTGAGTTCTCGAGAAGGCGTTGAGCGTGTATCGGATCGAGTCCTGGTTCGTTACTTCTTCTCCAAGGTTGCTTAATTGCGTGATCAGTTCTTTAATCCTCGCTTGGAGTTGCGCTACCTTCTCACCTTGGTTCATCCGGAGGTTCGTCAACTGGGTCTGAAGAATGTCGCGCCTCGCTAGCTTCGCTTCGGAGGTACCTTCGTGAAGCTCCAGGAATTTTTCCCAGAGATCTTTCGCGGAGTCGTAGCTTCCGATCCGATTTACCTCCTGAGGTGGCAGAACGCTGAGCAGGTGGAACTCAGCCTTTCCGTTGGCGATAAAGTCGGCTTGCTCCTTCTTGCTCCACGTGTTTTCTTCTTTATCTTTCAGCGCTGCATATCCGTATTTCATTATTAAAAAAATATCAAATTCAGTTTTAAAAAATGTTAGGATCGATGGTCGCGACTAGAGAGGGGGGTGTGAATAGCCGACCCCAAATTTCTCGTTTCTTCCTACGAATTAGGTTAGCGCAGCGGAAATAATATAATAGAAACGAGAACGAGAAGATCAAACCTTAGACGCAGCGATGTAACGAGGTTCGGAGATGAAACTCCTACTCCTCGGCGTGTCCGTAAGGTAGACGAAGCCTATCAATCCGTCGGTGGATGAGACCCCGGAAAACCGGCTAATAATCACTCCTTCTGGGTGGAGAAACCTCGCCACAATAACTTGCAACATCAATATGGAAATACAAAGAAGAGCAAGAACAAAATACACAATGAATGTACAAATACTCGTTTGCCTTCTCGTCGACTGAAGTCCCGGATGAAGCACCAACTTCACGGACGAATGCCAACAAGCAACTCAGTCAAAGAAGCTCACCCGAAGCTTCGGAGCTCAGCAAAGCTCAAGAGCACAGCTTTCAGAAGAACAGCAGCTCAGTTCAAAGGAGGAAGAAGAAGAGTGAGAGAGAGTCTCCACTGTAGAAGTCCTCAGCCCTTTTATAGCCTACATCCACCTGCGAGAAGAACAGAGGCCAAAGACAGCAGAAGAATCTAGCCGTTGTCTCTCAACGGCTAGGGCCAGACCGATCAGGCATCACCCTGATCGGTCGTGGGGACCGATCAGGCTCTATGCTGATCGGTCCCTGCTGATCGGTCCCCAGACCGATCAGTAAGCTCACAGAGGCACACTGATCGCTTTCTGATCGGTCTCCAGATCGATCAGGAAACCACAGTATCAGTCGATCGGTCTCCAGACCGATCCAGGTCTTGGTTTTTGCCCAAACCAAGTCCAAACCAATATCCGGTCAACCTTGACCTCTTGGTACATCATGCTTAGCATCCGGTCACTCCCTTGACCTGCTAAGACTCCCCACCAAGTGTCTAGTCAATCCCTTTGACCCACTTGGACTTTTCTCTTCGTGTCAAGTATCCGGTCACTCCCTTGACCTACTTGACCTTCTCAATACCAGATGTCCGATCACCCTTGATCCATCTGGATTTTCCCTTGCCCGGCTTCACTCACCAGGACTTTCACCTAGCTTCACTCACTAGGGTTTTCACCTGGCTTCACTCACCAGGATTTCTAATCTGCCCGGCTTCACTCACCAGGACTTTCCAACTGCCTGGCTTCACTCACCAGGACTTTCCCACTGCCTGGCTTCACTCACCAGGACTTTCACCTAGCTTCACTCACTAGGGTTTTCACAACTGCCTGGCTTCACTCACCAGGACTTATCCGTCTGCCTGGCTTCACTCACCAGGACTTTCCACATCCGGTCCAGAGAACGAGCTACCGAGCCCTCTCTGACCACAGTTCGAAGAACGAGCTACCGAGCCCTCTCCGACTTCCATCCGGTCCAGAGAACGAGCTCCCGAGCCCTCTCTGACCATAATCCGGAGAACGAGCTACCGAGCCCTCTCCGACTTCCCATGTGCCAAGCTTCCATACTTGGACTTCTCCGTGCCAAGTCTCCATACTTGGACTTTTCCCGTGCCAAGCTCCCTGCTTAGACTTTTCACCATGCCAAACTCTCTACTTGGACTTTTCCCATGCCAAGCTCCCTGCTTGGACTTTTCACCATGCCAAACTCCCTGCTTGGACTTTTCTCATGCCAAGCTCCCTGCTTGGACTTTTCCCGTGCCAAGCTCCCTGCTTGGACTTTTCCGAGTCAGGTCAACTCACCTCAGGTCAACTCACCTCGGGTCAACCAGGTCAACCTTGACCACGGGTTGCACCCACAATCTCCCAAGCTTGTATCCTTGTAAAACATCAAGGTACAACTTTTCTGTTCACGTCAAACATTGTCAAACATAACTGGTCAAACATCAAAACACAACTCGAGTCAAGTCAACTCGAGTCTGGTCAACCAGGTCAACCTTGACCTAAGGTTGCACCAACAAAAAATACCTCCATTTTTCGCTTCCATGTAGCGAAATCCCCGTCGAACTTTGGAGGATGAATATTTGCTCCGGCCATTGTCTTGATCATTGTGCTTCAGTCAGCGATTAGTCCTTATGAGGCGGTCTGGCTCTGATACCAATTGTAGGTGCAGTGGAGACCGGCAAGAGGGGGGTGAATTGCTCCTGAAAAATTAAAACTATACCCTCCTCGGAATTCAACTCAAAAATAAAAGCAGCAGTAAAATAATAGCAACTAAATTAAGGAAATAGAAAATAAATCAGAAACAGAATTTAACCTGGTTACAACCAAGAGAGTTGTTAATCCAGGGCGATGAAAGACGCACTAACAAAAATCTCCTTCTCTGAAGGCGGAGAAACCTTTTACACTTTGGAAGCTCACTAGTTGCTTAGGAATTACTTACAGTATTGATTGCTTGAGTTGTTGTGAATTCCTAGCTCCAGGGGCCTTTAAATAGCCTCTGAAAATCTGATCTCGAGGGTCCAAGGCGCCTTCAATAGAGGTCCAAGGCGCCTCCAATGGGTGAGCGGATAAAACTTTATCCATAGCTCGAAATGGTCATTTTGACCAGGCTTAAGGCGCCTTAAACCTTGTTGAAGGCGCCTCCAAGGTGGAGGCGCCTTCAACAAGCTTTAAGGCGCCTCCAAGTTGGAGGCGCCTCCATTACTTGTTGAGGGCGCCTTGAGCTCGGTTTCCAGCCTGATTCTTCCTTTGTTTTGACTTCCGACACCCCGATCTTTTGGGTGATTACGGCCAACCGGAATAGAGCTCACCCAAACCCAATTCTCGGCATTCTCATCGAGCAGCCTTCCTCCCTGACTTAACACCCCTCGAACGCCGCGCACGTTCTTCTCGCCCACCGGTGTACTCTTCCGCAGCTCTCTCGTCCTTCGGACGCACAAAGCCCGTCAGCTCTCTTCCCGTGCCGTCCTTCTCGCTAGCTGCGTCTTCCGCTCGACTTCCTGCGCTCCTAAGTTCCTGTACATACATAGGGATCAAATAAAAAGCAGGACCTAATACACTTGGTTGATCATATCAAAACTACCACGGGGTCCAACACATATTCCTTATTTTCACACGTACTTGATGGATCTTATTTGATCCCAATTCAATTTTAAATCAACACTTTCACTTCGTGTTCCATAATTTATTTTATTTATTTATTTATTAAGTATAATATTTGATTAATAGTTAAGAATAAAATAACCATGATTTTTAAAAAAAAAATAGATAATTTTAGTGAACCATATCATATTGTTTAATGATTATATACTAATTTAAAATCCTAGCAACTTCTTTCTAAGATAGATGGAGTCACATTAAGACTCGGCTCCCGTCTCAGATTATAATTGCCACATTCTTCACGGCTGCTAATGACTTGTTATACTTGTTGCATCCTTTGGGATTGCCAACACATAATGGTCGCATCTCTTAGGACTGCTGGGGGTTAACGACCACATTCCTTGAGGTTGTTGTCATGTAACGGTTGTGTCCCTTACTATCACATAACAGCCATGTCCCTTGGGACTGCTAGCATAACGAAGGCATCCTTTGGGACTGCTAGCGAGTAATGACTGAGTTCCTCGGGGTTGCATAATGATATGGATGTGACTTAGATTGAGCTCGCCAGGATTCAGGCATGAGTCGACTAACTTGACCTAAGTCCCATCCCAAATCAGAAAGACTGAGGGTTATGTTGACTAATTCACAAAGTGGCCAACGTCGACCAAGTTATGGACTATGTCCCGTTGTATCGTTATCTGTACCACATCAAAGATAATTCAATGAATAAAAAAAAATTGTAGGTTATAAAATGGATATACAACAACACCTCCAAATTCTCTTATCGCTAAAAAAGTATCATTAATTAATGACAGCAATAAGTGAAGGTGCCCATGCCGCTTGCGTTAGGGGTGTTTAATAAAACAAAGGAAAATGAGCACTTTCTAAAATTTAAAAAATAGGTTAAATATTTTGGCCAATAGCTCTAAAGATCCTCATTAGTAGTGCATGAAAGGAGTCTTATCTTATCAACCTTTTAGATTAGTGGTAAATAGAGGATCACCATGGGCTAAATTTAGTAAGTTTAGTTGTACCTTCTCACTATCTTAGCATATCTTAAACAATGTCCTTTCCTTTTTGGGACATTTGATGAGAGTGATGGGCCATCAAATTGCAAGCAATTAACTAATTTTGATGTCACTTCATTGATTTTGAGTATGACAATTTGTCGTAACTTTCATAGATAACTTATGAAGAAAATATTATAATTCTGTTCAATTCAATTTGATCCAATAATCTTGACCTTCATTTTACACTTTTGACAAGGATCCTACTAAGCGTTTGGTCACTAAGTTAGCGATCGAATTAATATTTCAAGAGAATTTGCTACGGGAGCTCCTCCTTGACTACATGATTATAACTTATTTGGGTAGCAAAATCATCACAATACCTTAATGCATGACTTGAGTGAAGCTGGAACTTCAAACAACTTCATTTGAATAGCCCTTAGATAGTTATTAAAATGCCGAGATATCATCTCCACAATTTGAAGGCTCCTAGATCCTTCCCATGCGGTAAGAATTTCTACGAGCAATCATAGTTAAATCCTCCCAACGATTCTACAAACAACCTTCATCGCTTCATGTAAAATCGTGTAAGGACCTTCGTACAATACCAACTACTCTAAAAAACATGATGTCGTGATAAGAAGCAAGGTGTATTTCACAAGCAATCAAAGTTCAATTCCCACACAAAGTACACTTACAACGATTGAACTACTAGTGAAGCCAAGGTGCCAAGAATCATACGCTTCTAGTGAAATATGGAGCCGGGTCATGTACCCCAAGATTAGTCAGATACACTCTAGATAATATAAAAAAAACAAAAGTGAGGCCCAAGAGAAGAAATCAAAACAAAATTAAGAACAAACAATGAAACTTGCTCATGAGTTACAGAGCACTTTGATCATTAGCACCTTTAAATTAGTGCTAGGTCTTAACTTTTGGTCCAATATTATTATCTTCAAAAGAAAAGCATATCTACTCTTTTCATAAACTGATTTATTTCCCCTGATACTGAAGTGGCTGTGGAGGAGACAACATTCCAAGTGGCGAGGGAAGCAAAACTTTTCTGAAACTTAATTAATCAACTATCTTATTACTTTATTGCTTATAAAATTTGTTACTGGATTTGTGGCAGAGAGCACTTTCTCCCTCAATTCCCCCTCTCTAAATATCATACCTTCTTGTCTTCTGACCACTTCAAATCTGCATTTCAATCATCAAACTCTTTTAGCGCCATAATCCATTTGAGGGAAGATTGTGATATTGCCAAGTTCATTCCTTCAAGTTGGATGCCGGAAACATTGGAGTATGTTAGCAAGGAAGTAAACAACTTGTATCTTTGTTCTGAATCTGAATTTTCTTCTCCCGTTGACCCTGTTCATTCAAGTTAGACACTAGAAACATCGAGTGCATTAGCAAGGAAGTAAACAGCCTGTATCTTCTTCTGAACCAGAATTTTCTTTTCTATAGAAGTGATTTCTTTCTCTTTGATCCTGTTCGATCATCAAGACAACAAATTGCTCAGCTGCATGAGGGCATTCCGCAGCAATGCGAGATAGGAGTTCAAAAAAATGCAAGGTTTTTGTTAGCAACTTGTTTTCTTACAGAACTCTTGAAAGATTCTTTTGGCCTCCATTCTTTGATTTATTTATCTTGGTTGCAGCTCGCATGGTTCAAGTCCCTAAAGAGAAGATGCTTCAGCACAAAAGGTAATGCTCAGGAATTCAATTCAGATAGTGTTGGTATGGGTAAAATGCCTTCCTCATGTCACCATCTCACTTCTGTCACACTGTACCTGTTCTGTTCTTTGTTTCTGCAGAAGAAAATGTCGTGTGAGAGTCCCATTTTTTCTTCTCTATTTGTCACCTACTCTCTTCTCTGCTCAGTGCTCACTGCCAACTACTACATCCTGAAAAAGAAAACGATTATGTTATAAAAAAAACAAAAAGCCAAAACATCAAATGCAAAGCACATAAATCATTGCAGAACAAAATGTTTGTCTTGGTTTGAATTATGTTCTCTTTCCAGGAGATGATGAGAAAAGGACAGGCAGAAATACAAAGACCGAAACAGGTCAAGAGCACCATAACATCAAAGCAATCATCTTCAACTCTTTCAAATCCCTTTCACAGGTTCCTTCAAAAATGTCTTCCTCTTGTGTGTCCTCAGGAAGATTACCTACTAATCTAGATCAAATTCGACAAAGAATGATTGATCTTGATGTGGCTGAAGTCCCTGAGACACTGCATTACAGGTAGGCATGTGAGAAAAAATTATAATTAGAATTAGAATGGGTCCTTGATCTAATTGAGCTGTAGGTTAACTCATCTTCTTCCAAGTCTGAAATGTTATTACTTCTGTGCAATAGGATTTTTGTTGCGACATGGAATGTAGGTGGCAAAAGTCCACCAAGCAATTTGAACCTTGATGATTGGCTCCACAGTTCACCTGCAGCAGATGTATATGTCCTGGGGTATAAAAATATCACCCTTGTGCAAGTATGAGAGCATCAAGATAACATATGAACTTTTTTTTTTTTTTTTGCTTTCTTGTCAGGTTTCAGGAAATTGTACCTCTAAATGCTGGAAATGTGTTAGGAGGAGAAGATAATGCTCCTGCAAAGAAATGGATTGCTCTCATCCGAAGAGCACTCAACGGTCTTACAGGCAATAATAGCAGCAGTAGCAGCTGCCCTAGACAGATGGATGATGAAGATTTTGGAGGCAAGACATGTAGGCAAAAGAATCTACTCCATCGTCATTCATTTCATACCTTGAGCCATAGCCTAAGGCACGAGGGGGACGCCTTGGTTTCACTGCCAAGGCTCGACTGTCGGCATAGTGTCTGCGACAACAGGGTGAGTGATTGCAACGCTAATTGTAGATCCTCTAATGATGAGAATGTGAATGGAGATCATTCGCATAAGCCAAGAACATGCTGCTCAACAATGTCCTATGGCTATGGAGCTTCTTCATCCACAGGTGACATAGATAGACCAGGGCACTCAAGGTAATTATGAAGAACTTAGATTCCATCTATAGTTTAATTTGATTCCCAATTTAGCTCCTACAATAATGTTATCAATTTAATTAAGATTCTAGACTCAATTTAGACATTCTAAAACTGCAAAAATATTTAAGAATATTTATATTCTTGGGCATTTTCATGCAAAAAGTTCAAAAATGTTTATATTGGTTTTTGGGGAAAAAAACGTAATCCAAAATCTAATTCATAATTAAAAACAAGAAAATGAACTAAGAAGTTAAAACAAGAATTCATAAGCTAAAATGATGTTATGATAAAACATTATATGCTAACCTTTTTTCAGTTGAAAATAAGCTACAGGCCCTCAATGTTGACAAAATAGCTATAATTCCAGCATTTGGTAATGAGCAATTTGGTCTCAGAAAATTTAGGTAGAAGACAATTTCTCATGGCAATGCTGTTTGTTAAATTCTCATTTACACCAAGTTAGCCAGCTAGTAGCTATAAGCTTTTCTAGTTATATTCTGCATTTTAATATATATATATATATATATATATTTGTTCAACTTCTGTTCCTATTCCAGATACTTTGTAACTAGCTATGAGCTTTTCCAGTTATATTCTGCACTTTCAAATAAAAATAAGTGAATTTTAATAATTATTTTAAAAACCCTACTTTTTCTATATTCTGTTCCTATTCCAGATACATCTTAGTGGCAAGCAAGCAAATGGTGGGCATATTTCTCACCCTTTGGGTGAGAGGGGACATAAGACACATTATCAGGAACTTGAAGGTCTCTTGTGTTGGTAGAGGATTAATGGGTTACCTTGGGAACAAGGTAAGACTAATTGATTCACTGTTCACATTTCGTTCATCAATTCCTACTCCAAATCTCATCACCGGAAAAAATTTCAACTTGCTTCTTTCCAGGGTTCTATATCCATGAGCATGTCATTGCACCAAACAAGTTTCTGCTTCATCTGCAGCCACCTGGCGTCTGGGGAAAAGGAGGGAGATAAGTTGAGGCGGAACCTTGATGTGATGGAGACCTTGAGGAAGACCAAGTTTTCCCGAGTTCGTGGGTTTGGGGATCAGACTACACCGGAGAGGATTCTGGAGCATGAGTGAGTGATCCCTGCATCATTTAGAACAGTTCAGAAGAAAATCATATGCTCATTGGTACACCACAAGAAGTTTACTCACAAATTTTTCTGTCTTATCCTTCTAAATAGTCGAATAATTTGGCTAGGAGACTTGAATTACCGCATTGCACTCTCATATCTTGCTGCCGAGGGTCTTGTTGAGAGGAGGAACTGGAAGGCATTGCTGGAGAAGGATCAGGTAGTTGCTTAGATATTGTTTGCAGTTGCAATCTGACTGACAATTCCTTTCTCATTTGGAAACTTGAATCCTTTTCTTCTCACCTCCCTCTGAACCAGCTTCAGATTGAGCAACAATCTGGTTGTGTCTTCCAAGGGTGGAATGAAGGAAGAATCCATTTCCCTCCCACGTACAAATACTGCAATAACTCAGATCAGTACATCGGCAACAACTCAAACCTTAAAGAGAAGCGTCGAACACCTGCATGGTTTTATTTGCAACTAAGTAATTCCTATGTTACTTCATTGAACATGTCATGTACATTAATTTTTTCACTATTGCTAGGTGTGACAGGATCTTGTGGTATGGAAGAGGCCTGAAACAACACTTGTATATGTGCGGCAAGTTCCAATTCTCTGATCATAGATCAGTTTTTAGCCTTTTTACAGCAGAAGTTGAGTCAATGAGTCACAGAAGATTACAGACCAAGAGCGGCTCTAGCTCCCAAGTGGTCACAAAGAGCTTGGCTTCCTTTAAAAATTGTAATCATTCATAAGTTTGAATTCATTGACAGGAGATGACCCAAACCACAAGGAGAAGCATCAAACACCCACATGGTTTTACATACAACTTCTAAATTAGGGTCATTTCGCCAAACATGTGGAACTCAGTTCTTTTTTCCCATCCATATGCCATAGAAGGTAGAAATTTCCTTTTATATTGCAAGCACTTTTGCAAAGTTCTGATCATTGTTACAATTACATATATCATGAATCATGAGAGATTGTTAGAACTATATATTTCCAGTGTGACTATCTTGATATTCTAATGTCTGTTGAAAAAATGTGCTTTTTGTGAGTGAATAAAGTATTTTTGCCCAACTATTTCTCTAAAAGTCAGACCAAAATTGAATACTCCACTGAAACACAGTAGTGCTATGAAAAGAATTAGTTCCTCTTCTGTCATCCCTTCTACTTCTCATCATGTTTGCCTTTGTTACTCTTCATACATCCTTTAATTTCTAGGAAATTCTCAAGTTTGACATGTTCAACCATAATTTATATTGATCTCAAAATTTAACTAGGCAAACTGTTCATGCATCCAGGCATTCCAGACTATTCGGGTAGGGCAGCTGTCCAATAGAGAGATTTGGGCAATTAGGAAAGGTTGGGCAGTTAATCTGGGCAGTTCAGGTGACCAGGCAAGCTGCCTGGGTGTGCCATTCAAGTGCTCCAAGCTGCTGGGCAGTCAAGAGGGCAGGTGGTTTGGACAGTCATGCGAACGGCCCAGGCAAGCCACCAAAGAAGCTATCCTTACACTAACAAAGCAAGTTATTACGTATTTATTTCCGTTCTAGAGTTTTCTAAAACAATTGAGATCAAAATTTTCTGTTAATGGTGAAAAGACAACCACAGACATTGTTCTCAACAAAGTGAAATTATGGGAAACTACACAAATAAGGGGTATGTTCCTTGATACAGCAATCTTTCTTGCAAAATTCTATAAAGCTTTAAAGAAGCAAGTAAAAAAGTCACTTGTTGTTGGTGAGAAGGTTGGATTATTGGGCTATCTGAATTCCATCCATTGTGACTTAGTAATCTTAGATTGTAAGTAGAATATGGCGACACAATGAAGAGGCAGTGGCAATGAGTCAGAAAGACTGTAATTCATTCAAATGCGGTTCCATTGGCAATCTAAGATTTTAACTAACAATAACAAAAAGGTTTAAAGAGAAATTACTGTTTGATAGGAGAAAGGTTAACATAGCTTACCATGGGGGATGGCTGTAACGGAGACTAGAGCAGGGGTTAACACTCACCACAATCCACTGATCCATCCCATATGAAGCACTGTCCACCTTGGAGATATTTGGATCATAAAAAGTTCAAAAGAAGGCACAGAACATCAAGCAGTCCTTTGAATCCAGATATTGCACTAGAGCACTAGTCAAGGACCTAACCACAAGCTTAAACACCTAAATGATTAATATAGATAAAAAATTATGAAAGCCTAGTTTTGATGTCTAACTGGCAATTGTAACTAAAGTTAAACAATAATCACTAAATTAATAGTGAAAAGGCAGTCCGAGCAAGCTGGACAGTTTGGGCAAGCATCCTAATTGACAAAACACAAGAAAATATACTGTCATCCATTTATTTGGTACAATAAACCAGGATATAAGACATATGATCTTTTAGAATATATATATATATATATATATATTAAATGATGGCCCTGTCTGCTGCTGAGTCCAAATAGTTCTTCCATTGTCATGCAGCACAGTTGATACGCTGATATATAGTAATTTGTTCGTCCAAACCACATTTTCATTTGATAAATCTTGTTGACAGAGAAAGAAGTAATCATTTCACTAAAGATAAACAATTATCACCAAAATTAATAGTGAAAAGGCAGTCCGAGCAAGCTGGACAGTTTGGGCAAGCATCCTAATTGACCACACACAAGAAAATAAACTGTCATCCATTTATTTGCTACAATAAACGAGGATATAAGACATGATCTTTTAGAAAAATAAAATAAATATTAAATGATGGCCCTGTCTGCTGCTGAGTCCAAATAGTTCTTCCAATGTCATGCAGCACAGTTGATACGTTGATATATGGTAATCTGTTCGTCCAAACCACATTTTCACTTGATATATCTTGTTGACAGAGAAAGAAGTAATCATTTCATCCCAATCAGCTTTTCATCTGATGCACCTTGGTGAAGACAGAAGCCTTGGCCTTTGAAATGATATTAAGCAAGTTTCTTGATGATAAATAAGGAGCTTGGCAATCAAGTTGGTTGTTATGGGGCGTTTGGTTCATAAGAATAACTATTTATTTTTTCCTATGTTTGATTGAAAAATAAATAAACTAAAAAAAGTAATCCTTATGGGATGATGCTCCTTCATTATCCTTCATAGTTATCCTTTACACAGTTACAGTAAATGCATATTACTACTCTATTTCCTTCTCCAGGCAAGCCAAGCTGGAAAGGCAGGCTGACGGAGAGACAAATGGGCAGGAGGGTTCAAGCAAGCCAGTAGGTCTTTCTTGTTGGTCAATTGCATCATTGATATAGGCCTGCATTTACTTGAGCAACTTGTGGAAAATAAAACAGTGCACTATGCAAAGATATTGTTATTGTGTTGGAGAATTAAAGGATGGACATCCTTGTGTAGATTGGGTAGTTTGGACAAGCAAATGATTGGAGCAAGCCAAGAAACTAATATTACACAGATCAAACATGTTGGTTATTAGTTATTACATAATTGTTCTTATTGTTGATTCAGCTAAAACAAGTGAGATTAAATTTCTATAACTGTGAAAAAAGAACAAGAAAACAATTGTCTCAATAGAGCTAATTATCTAAACCTGCCAAAAGGGTATGTGCCATGCTAGAGTAGTTCTGTAAATGTTTAACAAAAAAGAAAATTTCAGTAAAAATTCGATGCTACTGCCAGGGAAGGTTGCCATATTACTTTTTAGGTTTTCTGAGTTCTACCTAATATGGCACTTAACAATCTTCAAGCAAGGCATCTTTCCAGTAAGTGCTCTGTCCTTCATGATGACTCCTTCGTCTAAAGTCTGTTTCTTTAACTTGGCAGATAAGCTCCATCTCTCGGAGGTTGTTGATGATGTTGCGGCTTGCCGTTCATTCGATGTCGGCCATATGGGATCTTTTTTCGTGTTCCTCTGGGTGGAGGATGCTCGTTCGTCCTGAGTTGACCAACTCTGCGTATTGTTCCAGGAGAGGATAAGGCCCGTTAGGTGATGGGATGCCTTCATATTGGGCTTTGCCTGGATTTGTAATAGTGCTTCTTCTATCTGGATTAGTAGAAGAAGATCCTTCTCCGTCGGAGTCCATGGTCCTGTAATATGACAAACCAATCGAGAGAGAGCGTCAGCAAGTAGGTTATCTTTACCTTCAATGTGCTGGAATTGAACATCAATGCCAAGTCCTGTGATGTAGTCTGTAAAGGATAACCATCTGACCCTTGATGGGTTGTTTTGTGCTATTTTATTGAAGAAGCTTATAATCGCTTCGCAATCAGTCCGTATAATTAACTCAGGCTTATCCAGATAATATATTTTGAAACTATCCATGCTATTCATTACAGCGTGGATTTCAGCATCAATTGTGAACTTGATTGGGTTGTATTTGCCACTTGCGTAAGCACATATCTTCTCTTTTGTTTTAGGATCATACCTGTGAGGTTTCCACTTACATACGCCTCCCCATCCTTCCATGCATCCATCAGTTTCTAATATGATATAGCATTCTTCTAGTGGAATTGCAAGGTCAGGTAGGTCAGTAATCATCTTCTTAATTTTATGAACTAAGGCCCAATCGTGGGAGTTCATCTTTCTTTCACCATTTGGGCTGGTCTTTGAATATAATGGGCCTAGTAATCTACCGAGGTTAGGTATATCACTTCGACAATAGTTAAGGAGACCTAACCAGGAACGAAGGCCCTTTGTATTTGTCAACTCTTGATCTTTGAAATTTGCTATCTTTGAAATAATGTGGGCTTGAAGCTTTATTGTTGATGGCCCAATAACAGCACCTAGGAACTCAATTGTAGGGCTGCCAATTTTCATCTTTGTAGGGCTCAGAATGAGCCCATTCTTCTTACAGATTGATAACATCTCCTTTAAATGCCCCTTGTGTTCTTCTTCTGTTTTGGAAAACACAAGAATATCATCAATGTACACTGCAATAAATTTTTCCGTACCTTTAAAGCACTCATCCATCTTGCGCTGGAATATAGCAAGGGCATTCTTTAAACCGAATGGCATAACCAGTCATTCGTATAAGCCATCAGGTACCCAGAATGTTGTCCATTCAATAGACTCAGGTTCCATTGCTACTTGGTGGAAGCCGGATTTAAGATCAAATTTTGAATAAATATTGCTTCCTCCTATACGTTTGATAATTGTGTTGATCCCCGGAAGGCTGTATTGGTCTTTATGAGTATTGTCATTCAGTCTTTTGTAGTTGAATACCATTCGCTCCTTGCCCTTAACTTCTCGTTTGGTCATGGGGTCAACTGTTGTGCCAGAATGAACAATTATTGCTGTGGTTCGGTGATGACTCTGGCTTGGTCGTATTACCTTGAGATCCAAGAGGGCTTAAACATGTCTTTTGAAGGCGTCTTGCATTTTGGGGGTTACGTGCTTCAGTGGCCTGTCTTCTATTGTTAGGTCCGGAATTTTTATGACAATTTTGCATTTGATTTGATTTTTCTCCCGGTAGCATATAGGATTATTGCCGATGTACCCCGTATTTGATAATTCCTTTATAATGCCTTCTATTCTGGTCCCAGTCTGCCAGGTGCAAACTTGCTCCTTTATCTAGTAATATTCTTCTTCCTCTAAGTCTAGTTCTTCAATGGTGGCTGCTGCAGAAACAGTTTGATGAGTTTTGATGGTAGTAATATTCTTGTAGAAAGTTACCTCATCTCCTTCAATTCTGATGCCACCATATAGGGATCGGATGAAATTACATCCTATGATCATAGTAATGTTACCACCGATTGATAGAGGAAATGCATATGTGTATGGTATCCTGAAAGTGTGTTCTCCAATTCTCATATTGTCATTCTTTAATTTCTTTTTGGCCGTCGTCTTTGAGTTGATACCACTGAAATTGACAATAAACATGTTATCTTCAATGGCATCTTCTAAGACTGATGTCTGGTCAATACAACAAGTGGTGGCTCCTGTGTCAAGGATGGCATTTACTTTGATTTCCTTAATGCCAGGGATGGACAAATAAACGTCAAGGTTGAATATGTTGGATCGAGATCGCGCTAGAGGGGGGGTGAATAGCGCTCACGGCTAAATTGTTTGAATTATCGGAATCGTTCGATTTCAAACGTACGAGTAAATGCAGCGGAAATAGAAAAGACAAACACAGACAGAAGAACACGGAGGATTTACTTCGTTCGGAGCCTAAGACAACTCCTACTCGAAGGCGCGCGATCCTTGATCACTTCCGGTGGGCAACAACTATAAGCTCGATAAGAATTACAAGTTGAAGTACAATAAACGACAATAAATAATTATACAGACGACAAAGAAATGAAGATCCAGAGCTCCTGGTCATCGGGCACAAGTAGCAGCACTTCGAAATGTTGTTTTGAGCAGCACGTAGCACTGGAATCACTTGAAACTTGATATATTGAAGTGCTGGATCAAATCTGATCTGGTCGAACTTCATCCCTTTAAGGCGCCTTATAGCCTGCTTAAGGCGCCTTCCAAGGCGCCTTATACTTCCATGAAGGCGCCTTCAATGAACTTTCGCAGCCAGGTCAGCCTTTGCACCCGAGGCGCCTCCAAGCTCCATGGAGGCGCCTCGGATACTGTTCATTCGAGGAAAAACCCCATTTCTTTGTACCTGCAGGATGTGTTAGTCCCAAACAATATCCTGCAACACAAAGTTAGCATAAATAACAGAATGAATATGATAAGAATTGTTATGACAGTCTCCGGACTGTCCGGGTCTGACTTCGGATTTCCGACCGAAAACCCTAGGTCGACCCGACGCCTACTGTTCCTTCTACGGGGAACGCGTCCTCACCTACTCCACTCAGGAGATTTACCTGTGCCAGTCGATCCTCCAGATCGACTGGACTTTTGCTCAGCACTCGACGCTTCCGGACTTTCTGCTGGACATCCGCTTCCCGGCCAGTCTAGTCTTTCACTTGGTTCGCGACACTAGGACTTTCCACCTAGGGTTACCACCCCCTAGGACTTTTGCCTGAAGCCATCGACCTGCCAAGACTTTCCGCATAGCGTTACCACCCCCTATGACCTAGGGTTACCACCCCCTAGGGTTTTCACCTTTGCCCAACCGCAGTTAGGACTTTCCTGAAAGCCTCAAGCAGACTTGTTAGATTACAAAACGCCTTAACTTTGAATCCTATGCCATTATCAAAACACGAGTTCGATCGTCGGATGCTTCCCGCACCAACAATCTCCCCCTTTTTGATTATGACAACTCAAATTCAAAGTTAAGTAAACAGATGAATAGATAAATACTTTTAACACAGGCAAATTTGCTAAGAATAGATAAACACATTTAACAAAGCAAATTTGCTAATTTTTAGTGCCAACTATATGCTCCCCCTTAACTGTTGGTTCCCCTTTTAAGTTTTATTTTTACATTTACAATACTCTCCCCCTTTGCCATATATCAAAAATAATCAAGAGTAGTCATTTTAAAAATAGCTAGATTTTGAGACCACTTATCAATCCCTTCTTATTTTTAGTTAAGTGAAAAGATGATGTTAGCATTATAGAACTGTTTGGAGACTGTGCACTAATTTAAAAAGTTAACTGAGTTCAACAAAGTTTTGAAAATTAAGATTGGAACTTAGCTTAGTTTTTTTTTTTTTTTTACAAGTATTGAATTTTGAGAGCTTAACTTAAGTTTTAAACAATATTTAAATTTTAGGACAAGGAAGGAGCAAAGTATCTAAAATTTGGTTTTAATAAGTCAGTTGGTCCTTAAATCCAAGCATGGGTCAAGTTTAATAGATTGATTTTTAAGAGGTATCAGAGCCCTAAAGATCAAAACATGCTTAATCAGAAAACTGAGTGTCTTTTACCAACTGTCTAACCTTTAGCTACTTGCTGATTGCCTATAGGGCAACAGCTTTCACAAGGTTAGTCAAGTCAAGTCAATTTGGTCCAGTTAGATTTGACTAGAGCTGGAAGACTTGACTTGATTGATGTTTATTGCGTGTTTAATGCCCAGACTCATATCGATGCACAGATATAAGCATTCTTGAGTCCAGGCTGAACCCTATGCATCTCACGCCGTTCTATCAAGGTAAACCTAGGTGTTTGTGAGATGCTCTGGCTTAATTCTAGGGGAACATGATTTCTAGGTGAACCGCTTAGGCTAATTGCAAAAGTTTGAAAAATCTAGGAAATTGGGAATTTGAAATTTATTTTTCCTAGAATTTAAAAGACAAAAACAAGATAATAAAATAAGACACCTACTCTACCCAACACATTCCTATTTGCCTTCTAAGTGCACTGAACTCAAGTTCAGGTAAGGGTTTTGTAAAGATGTCAGCTAGGTTTGATTTGGACTCAACATGGTTGAGTGCAATTTCACCTTTAGCTACATGATCTCTTACAAAGTGGTGTTTTACCTCTATGTGTTTAGTTCTAGAGTGGTGAATCGGATTTTTGGTGAGATTAATTGAGCTGATATTATCAATAAAAATTTTTGTATTTTTATATTCTAGTTGGTAGTCTTTTAATGTATGCATCATCCACAACAGTTGAGATGCACATTCTCCTAGAGCTATGTATTCAGCTTCTGTAGTGGATAGAGCAACACAATGTTGCTTTCTGCTTGACCAACTTACTAAGCACTGACCTAGAATCTGGCAGCTACCACTTGTACTTTTTCTGTTTAACTTGCACCCGGCATAGTCTGAATCAGAATAGCCATAAAGGTCAAAGGTGCAAGTTCTTGGGTACCAAAGTCCTACATTTAGAGTTCCTTTAATATACCTAAGTATTCTTTTAACATGTGATAGGTGTGATTCTTTTGCACAGGATTGATATCTTGCGCACATACCTACTGCAAACAGTATGTCGGGTCGACTTGCAGTTAGGTAAAGTAAGCTACCTATGGCACTCCTATAGTACTTTGGGTCTACTGATTTTCCTTCAGGGTCAGAGTTAATGTTAATGTTGGTTGCCATTGGTGTATTTATGATTTTTGAATTTTCCATGCAGAATTTTTTAATTAACTCCTTAGCATATTTAGTTTGATAAACATAGATTCCATCTTTTGTTTGTTTAATTTGTAAGCCTAAGAAGAAGTTGAGTTCCCCAACCATACTCATTTCGAATTCATTTTCCATTAATTTAACAAATTCTTTTAAAAACTTAGAGTTAGTTGAACCAAAAATTATGTCGTCAACATATATTTGAGCTATAAAGATGCCTTTTTCTATAGTTTTTACAAATAATGTTGGATCTATTTGTCCTTGGTTGAAGGCTTTGGATATTAAGTAATTAGATAATCTTTCATACCAAGCCCTAAGGGCTTGTTTTAGTCCATATAACGCCTTTTTAAATTTGAATACATGGTTTGGATAGTCTAAGTCTTCAAATCCTGGAGGTTGGCTTACGTAGACCTCTTCTTTGATAAACTCATTTAAAAAGGCTGACTTAACGCCCATTTGGAATAACTTAAACCCTTTATTTGCTGCATAGGCTAATAACATCCTAATGGATTCAAGTCTAGCTACCGGAGCATATGTTTCATCATAGTCTAAGCCTTCGACCTGACTAAACCCTTTGGCTACTAGTCTAGCTTTGTTTCTTATTATATCACCGTGATCATCCAACTTGTTCCTAAAACCCCATTTGGTGTCTATTATTGATTTGTCTATGGGTTTGGGTACAAGGTCCCAGACTTGATTTCTCTCGAATTGTGCTAATTCTTCCTGCATTGCAATGACCCAGTCTGGGTCAGGAAGGGCTTCTTCTATAGTTTTAGATTCAATTTTGGAAATAAGGGCAATCTGACTAAGGTTTCTATAGGATGATCTAGTTCTGACTCCTAGGTTTGGGTCACCCAGAATTTAGTCAGGTGGGTGAGAAGTACTTACTCTAGTTGGTCTCGGCTGTGGTTCAGGTACTGGTTCTTCTGACTCATTAAGATTATGTTGGATTTCATCATCTTTTATAGTTCTTGGATTAATGTCAATATTTTCAGTTATATTAGGTAAATTGTTTTCTTCATCAAATATTACATTAGTTGTTTCTTCAACTTTCAAGGTGTTTTGATTATATACTCTAAAGGCTCTACTGGTTGAGGAGTATCCTAAAAATATTCCTTGGTTAGACTTGGGTGTAAATTTTCCTAAGTAATCTTTAGTATTTAAAATGTGAACTTTACAACTAAATACTTTTAAATAGTTTAGGTTGGTAATTTTATGATAGTAGAGTTCATACGGTGTTTTATTGTGAGATTTGTTTATTAAAATTCTGTTTTGAATATAATTTGCAGTATTTATTGCTTCAGCCCAAAATTGATGATTTAACTTATATTCGTTTAACATTGTCCTAGCGGCTTCTTGTAGTGTTCCATTTTTACGTTCTACTAGTCCATTTTGTTGGGGGGTTCTAGGGCATGAAAATTCATGTTGGTATCCATTTATTTTACAAAATTGGGTAAATCTATGATTTTCAAATTCTCCCCCGTGATCACTTCTTATTCTTTTAATTTTAGTATCTTTTTCATTTTCCGTTAATTTGCAAAAATTACTAAATATTTCATAGGTTTCATCTTTTGTTTTTAGGAATTTTACCCATGTGTACCTAGAGTAGTCATCAATTATCACTAAACAATATTGGTTCTTGCTTAGTGACTTGGCTCCATGTGAATCAAATAGGTCAATATGAAGGAGCTCAAGTATGGTGTTAGTTCTTTCTAGGTTAGTTGACTTGTGAATTGACTTGGTTTGTTTTCCTTTTTGACACGCATCACAGATTGAATTTTCAATAAATTTTAATTTGGGCAAACCTCTAACTAGACCATTTTGACTCATTTTTGAAATGAGTCTAGTGTGAGTGTGACCTAGCCTTCTGTGCCACAGTTGGATTTCCTCTTGTTGTGTCAAGAGACACTTTATTGAGGATATTAATAAGTCAATTGTGTAGATATTATTCTTCCTAAGTCCCTTAAATCTAATTTCAGGGTTTTCAATATTTTTAACTAGACATCCAGATTTATCAAAATTGACTAAATATCCGTTGTCACACAATTGACTTATACTTAGTAAATTAAAGTTAAAATTTTCAACCAATAAAACATTTCGAATAATGAAATCGGAACTAAGTTCAATATTACCTTTTCCGATTACTTTAAGTTTACCGTCGTTGCCGAAAGCAACTGATCCTAGATTCTTGTACTTGAGTTTGGTAAACTTCAACTTATCTGCAGTCATATGTCTGGAGCATCCACTATCCAACATCCATTGATCCAATTCCTACACATGAAGTAGTTGAATTGGTTTCTTTTTAATGGATTCAAAGATAGTTTAATTGAAGTATACTCCTTAGATTTTCCATCTTACCCAATCTAAGTTAGCAATCAATTAACCCTATGGTAGTTTTAACAATTTTGAGATTTAAGTTTTTCAAATAATTTTGAAATTAAATTTTTAAAGTAATTTTGAAATTTAAGTTTAAAATAATTTTGAAATTTAAGTTTTTAAAATAATTTTGAAATTTAAGTTTTTTTTTTAAAACAATTTTAAAATTTAAGTTTTTTTAAAACAATTTTGAAATTTAAGTTTTTTAAAACAATTTTGAAATTAAAGTTTTTAATACAATTTTGGAATTTAAGTTTTCTAAAATAATTTTGAAATTTAAGTTTTTTTTTAAAACAATTTTGAAATTTAAGTTTTTTAAAATAATTTTGAAATTTAAGTTTTTAAAGTAATTTTGAAATTTAAGTTTTTAAAATAATTTTGAAATTAAATTTTTAAAGTAATTTTGAAAAATAATTTTGAAATTAAAATTTTAAAATAATTTTGAAATTAAAGTTTTTTAAAACAATTTTGAAATTTAAGTTTTTTTTAAAACAATTTTGAAATTCAAGTTTTTTTTAAAATAATTTTGAAATTTAAGTTTTTAAAATAATTTTGAAATTTAAGTTTTTTAAAACAATTTTGAAATTAAAGTTTTTAATACAATTTTGGAATTTAAGTTTTCTAAAATAATTTTGAAATTTAAGTTTTTTTTTAAAATAATTTTGAAATTTAAGTTTTTTTTTAAAATAATTTTGAAATTTAAGTTTTTAAAATAATTTTGAAATTTAGGTTTTTAAAGTAATTTTGAAATTTAAGTTTTTAAAATAATTTTGAAATTAAAGTTTTTTAAAACAATTTTGAAATTTAAGTTTTTTAAAACAATTTAATTTAATTGTTAATTAACTTGATTTAACTTCAAGTCAATTTTCATAATTTAATTTCTTAATCATCTCACCCGATCTAAGTTTTCAATCAGGGAATCCTATAATTGCTGTGAGATGATTTATTGTTGAATTTAAGTGTCTGGTTTAACTTTGTGTTAGATTCAGGTTTAGCTTTGGGTTCAACAAGTAAGCATTTTTTGGATAAACTTCTGGACTATGGTGAGTCACAAGGAGCTCATTAAAGTAACCATGCCTTCGAGGTTTCCCAAATAGTTCTACCCATTGAACTTAATACTAATCCTTGGTCTAACTAGTTAGGATCCATTTAAGGGTAGCTTCGGTCAGTTCCACTTGGCCAAATGCACCAGGTCGAAGTCATATCTTCCTAGACATGCGATGCCCAAGCTTCTCTACCGTACTATCATCCAAAAACTTCACCAGTACTGTGGGTCAAGTTAAATTTAGCCCTTTTTAATTTAACCTTAATTACCCTGCCGGGTAATCTACTCTTGTTTTACCCATTTCGGGTACATTAGGTTTAGTTACCCTATCGGGTAGTTCAGTTGGGGGTGCCAACTAGTCTGGATCCTCCATCTATCTTTGATTTTGATTTTTAAATTTTGAATTTATAATTTAATTTCGAATTTTAATTTGATTTTGAATTTTGAATTCATAATTTGATTTCGAATTTTAATTTGATTTTGAATTTTAAATTTTGAATTTATAATTTGATTTCGAATTTTTACTTTTAAACTTTTAAGATCGTTTTTCTTTTAGCTCCCCCTGGATCATGGCCTCGATATGGTCTATCGAGGTAGTGTATTTGATCCTTCGGAACCCAGTACTGGCCAAATCCAACTTGATTGATCAACTTAGATTTGGGGACCTATGCTTGGACTAATTTACTATTTTGTTTGTTTATTAGGGATAAATAAGATTTATATTTCTTTTTACTCTTATATCCTAGCTCAGTTCTATTGTAGACGGCTCTTTGTGTCCCAAGAATTAGGTCCAAATTCTTGGAGCCCAGAGAAAACTGTTCTAAGGTATTTTTTAAATCTTTTACCTGATTTTTCAACCTAGAATTTTCTTCCTCAAGTTTTTGAACTTGAGTCGAATTTCCAGGCTGAACTTGATCAGGTAAGAAATTAGTGTTAGTCACCTTTTTGAGGACAACTACTTCCTTTAGAAGTGATTTAATCCTAATGTTGATTTAGCTAACTTGCGTAATAAGTAATTAACTAAATTATTGAGCCTTGGAATACTTACAGTAGAGTCTGGCCCTTCGGAAACGGATGCGGATCTGTGGCTCTGCTCGGAGTCGGCCTCAGACTCGCTCTCACTCTCGATGATCTAGTCCCGGGCCATTAGTGCGAGTAAACTCGTCTGATCGAGTTCGTCGTCGTCGTCCTCCGAAGAAGATTCGTCCCACGTTGCCTTTAGGGCCTTCTTACTTCTTTGCTTTTTGGTTTCCTTTTGGTTGGGGCAGTTGGCTTTGATATGTCCTTTCTGGTTGCACCCGTAGCAGGTGACTTCAAACTTCACTTTCGAGCTTGGTTGGGCCTTCTTGGATTAGACTCCCTTCTTCAGATCTTTCTTGTTGAAACCCTTCTTTTTCTTGTAGAGCTTCTTTACGAGATTCACTAGTTCGCTGGTCAGTTCATCTTCTGAATCTTCTGAGTCGGGTTCATTTTCTGATTCTGGTTCAATTTTTCGTCTGGATCTTGGTTCACATGTTCGACTAGTACCTGCAACCAAGGCAATACCCTTCTCGGTTGGCTGTGCATTAGTTTGTTCATGAAGTTCAAATTCAGAAAATAACTCGTCTAACTTTAAAGAAGATAAATCTTTGGAGACCTTGTAGGCATCTACCATTGATGCCCACAATGTACTCCTTGGAAACGAATTTAATGCGTACCTTATGACGTCCCGATTTTTGACTCTCTGTCCAATTGCATGAAGAGAGTTGAGAATGTCCTGGATGCGCGAGTGAAGCTGGCTCGCCGTCTCACCTTCCTGCATTTTTAAATTATATAATTTATTAAATAATAAATCTCTTTTACTTACTTTTGTGTCGGTGGTGCCCTTGTGGAGTTCGATCAACTTCTCCCAGAGTTCCTTTGCGGTTGAAAAGGGACCGACTCTGTTAAGCTCCTCCTTGGTAAAACCGCACTGGAGAATGCAAATAGCTCTGGCATCAGCTTCTACCTTCTTGATTAAAGCTGATTCCCAGTCTTCGTAGGATGTAGTCTTGCCGTCTGTGTCAGTTGGTAGTTGTAGTCCAGTCTTGACGATCATCCATGTTTCGAACTGGGTTTTCATAAATGTCTCCATCCGTCCCTTCCGGTATCCGAAATCTTCTCCGGTGAAGAGCGGGGGACGGACAGTACTAAAACCCTCTTGTTGGGTCATTTGTAATACTGCACGACAAAAGAATACACGAATTCTGTTCCAAGACTAAGTCTTGGATTAGTAGTGCGGGAGAAAAGAAAAGAAATGACGAGCTTGAGTGGTATTGTACCAACTTCAAGCAAAACCGATTCGATAAAAATAATTAAAATTTAGCTATCGAGCTAATTCTAATTTTGACTCCGAAAAAAATAAACAAAATACCACGAAAAAAAATATTTTGAATGGTGGTTGCACCAATTCAAAATAACCCCGCTCTGATACCAATTGTTGGATCGAGATCGCGCTAGAGGGGGGGTGAATAGCGCTCGCGGCTAAATTGTTTGAATTATCGGAATCGTTCGATTTCAAACGTACGAGTAAATGCAGCGAAAATAGAAAAGACAAACACAGACAGAAGAACAAGGAGGATTTACTTCGTTCGGAGCCTAAGGCGACTCCTACTCGAAGGCCCGCGATCCTTGATCGCTTCCGGTGGGCAACAACTATAAGCTCGATAAGAATTACATGTTGAAGTACAATAAATGACAATAAATAATTATACCGACGACAAAGAAATGAAGATCCGGAGCTCCTGGTCGTCGGGCACAAGTAGCAGCACTTCGAAACGTTGTTTTGAGCAGCACGTAGCACTGGAATCACTTGAAACTTGATATATTGAAGTGCTGGTCGAAACCCCCTTATAAAGGGTGTTCAAGGCGCCTTGAAGGCTGTTCAAGGCGCCTCCATGCTGCCTAGTCTTCCGCGTGGATCAAATCTGATCTGGTCGAACTTCATCCCTTTAAGGCGCCTTATAGCCTGCTCAAGGCGCCTTCCAAGGCACCTTATACTTCCATGAAGGCGCCTTCAATGAACTTTCGTAGCCAGGTCAGCCTTTGCACCCGAGGCGCCTCCAAGCTCCATGGAGGCGCCTCAGATACTGTTCATCCGAGGAAAAACCCCATTTCTTTGTACCTGCAGGATGTGTTAGTCCCAAACAATATCCTGCAACACAAAGTTAGCATAAATAACAGAATTAATATGATAAGAATTGTTATGACAGTTTCCGGACTGTCCGGGTCTGACTTCGGATTTTCGACCGGAAACCCTAGGTCGACCCGACGCCTACTGTTCCCTCTACGGGGAACGCGTCCTCACCTACTCCACTCAGGAGATTTACCTGTTGTCAGTCGATCCTCCAGATCGACTGGACTTTTGTTCAGCACTCGACGCTTCCGGACTTTCTGCTGGATATCTGCTTCCCGGCCAGTCCAGTCTTTCACTTGGTTCGCGACACCAGGACTTTCCACCTAGGGTTACCACCCCCTAGGACTTTTGCTTGAAGCCATCGACCTGCCAAGACTTTCCGCATAGGGTTACCACCCCCTATGACCTAGGGTTACCACCCCCTATGACCTAGGGTTTTCACCTTTGCCCAACGGCAGTTAGGACTTTCCTGAAAGCCTCAAGCAGACTTGTTAGATTACAAAACGCCTTAACTTTGAATCCTATGCCATTATCAAAACACGAGTTCGATCGTCGGATGCTTCCCGCACCAACAGAATAGTCCATTGGTCTTCTTCTTTAGCGGAGCCACTTCTTCTGCCGAGAAAACTTTCTCGGTTCCTTCCGTAATTAATGCATTCACTTCTTCTAGAAATTCTTGTTGCTGCTCCTTTTGAAGTAACCTTTTTAGGTCCAGATTTTCTAATTCCAGAGCATCAACCTTTAATCTTAACTCTTCATTTTCAGTATCCAACTCCATTTTGTCTGCTGAGAAATTTCGCAAGAGCTCTTCTTGTCTTAATGAGAATTCTTTCTTTTGTTGCTCGATTTGGAGGTCTGTCGTGGCTTTAGCAGCTTCTATTTCTTGTTGAAGTCTGGTAATTTTTGCTTCTGCCCATGCTATATAGGTCTGTTGCTCTTGCATAAGGCTGACTGGGTTATATGGTATTGGTGTTGAACGCTGTACAGGTATAGTCATATCAAAATAATTACTTGTGCACATACCACATGATGTGATTTTGCATATGCTGCAATGGATGCAGTGCTTCTTCATTGTTTCTCGTTTGCAACAGTGACACCGTTTATAGGGTGGTGGTATCTCATCATTAATCATCCATATATGGTTGCAATCATGTTGTTCTTTTGAGATTCGTACCATTGGTTGCCAGCCACCAGTTTTCCCTATCATGTAGCAATTTCGTTGTTCTATAAAAACAAATAATGATTCTGTTGCAATAGTAAGTACCTGCTGGTCCTCCCCTTCTGAGAAGCTATAGATCGCATCAGACTGGTCATCTCCTTCTTGAACAGACATTATTTCATATTCTTCCGGGAGTTCTAGTGCTTCAAATATTGCAACTCTTTTTACATTCTTGTATTCCCGGGGGCAATCTCGGGCAAAATGCCCTTCTTCTCCGCAAAGAAAGCACTTGCATTTTTTGTTTTTGATAAGATGTTTTTTCTTCTCTATTCTTGTGTGTGACTGATGCGGCTTTCCTTTGTAGGTTGTAGATCTTCTTACTCCATACTTTCTTCTTATATCCTGATAGCAGCCTGGGATTGGTATCTGGCTACAGAATGACAAGTCTTTGAGGGATCTATTGAAAGTTGCCTTCTTGCATTCTTCTTCAAGGTATTTGTAAGTAAATACTACCCGAGGGTGTACTCCTATTGTATTTCCTAGATACATTTCCTCGAAGGCTACTTTTATTCTTCTACCGAGATCTCCAGGAAGTTTTAGCCAAAATTTTTCGGATAATTCTGGCCCTGTAAATAATTGTCCTGTCTTGGCTGCAAGATTCATATATTCATTTATAAAGGGTATAATATCCTTTATTTAGGGGCATGTTAATCTTTCTAAATCTCTGTATGCCCTATCCTGCATGTCAGTGGACCCTTGAAAGGGGTCTTCAAGAATAAATACCCTTCTAATTTGAGAGATTATGTTTTACGTACCATTGCGACCTTCTGCTGATTTTACTAGATCTTGATATTCATTTGGGAAGGTCATTCGCCATTGGATCCAGGTCAATCTTTCAGCTTCTCCCAGCAGATTTTCGATGAAATCTGCTTTATCTTGAGTGTCTGCAAAATTTTGTAGGGCAACTACGTTCTTGGTGATTGCTTCCCATCGGAGGAAAACATCCTCAATCTTTCCCAGCTGGGTTGGTAAAGTAAGGATTGCTCCAGTATGCTGTTGGGCGGACGGTAAATCTCACCATTCAGATTTATTATCTTTCTTGAAGTTCCCATTTCTTCTGATATTAATGTCAGGCTCAGCTGCTATGCTTATAGGTTCAGGTTTGGGTCGCCTTTCCGTTGGAGGATAACCAACCGAGTTCATGGTAGCATCCGTAGGAGGCCTATACTGGGAAACTGCTTCTTGAGAATAAATGTGCTCCGATATTTGTTTCAGTTGCGGGTATTCCATTAACCATTCGGGTTCATCGGTGGTGCCAGCGGCAACAATATTTTGAGCTTCAGTTTCAGTTTCATCAGGTTGTTGTTTAGCTTCAGGTTGTTCAGCTTCCTCCTCCTCTCCACCACTTTCTGCTGCGAAAGGGTTAGTAAAGTCTTCCGAAGAGGTTCATGTAGGAAGGGAGTTGAAGGGTTGTAAAGTTAAATACTGTAAATAAGCAATGTAATCATCATCATCAGACTCATATGCCTGGGTGTCTGAGATGGTCATGCAGAGATAATCAGGAGAGTGGTTGCTAGCCGTTTTTGGTAAAGATTCCAGTTGTCGTTGTAATTCTGCTCTGTATTTTCTAGAATCTCTAAGAAGTCCATGAGTCTTTTCAAAACTGTATTGGTAATCATGCCACCGAGGTTCATCTAGTATTTCTTCTCTAATGAGTGCTTGTCGAGCTTTGCGTCGAACTTCATAGTTTATATTTTCTTCTTGCTGTGTTGTGGCTCTTCGTGGTTGGTACTCAATATATTCACGGTCATCAATATAACTAGGATAGGGTGCCACACAGTAGTCATATGGTGCTGCACTTGATGTACTATCATCGCAATTAGGACAACCTTCACAGAGTGGGTTTGCCTTGTCATCTTTGCACTGACTACTTGTTGAACCAAAACCTCTATCTTGCCGCTTTGTTTTGCCGAGGTCATGAACTTGAATGGTAGGAGAAGTCTTGCAGCATTCTAAGATTAATTGGGCAATACGTTCTCCTTCTGCAAAATCCATGTCATCATCAGAATAATTATATACAAGGATTTTGATTTCACCTCAGTAATCTGAATCAGCCTCCAATTATCATGCCTCTCATGGCATAGCTGGATCTTGGTGCTATTCTGGCATAGGTACCTTTGGGTGTTTTAATGCTTATGCCTGTGTTTAACATAGCCTGCCCATATGGTGGAATATGGTAGTTTTGACTTACAGCAAGATCATATCCCGCAGAGCCTTCAGTCCTTCTTTGTGGTAGGACTGCTGTGCTAGTAAGGCATTTGACATATAGTATGTCTTCTTCTTCGTCCGCTAATAGGACTGCAATTGTATGAGCTCTTTCTTCGTCTTCATCATCACTTCTTGCTTGTATTAGTGCTGATGGAACTTGATAATTTTCAAAATGTAATGAAATACGACCATCTAGGAGGTTCCTTGTAGTTACCTCAGTAGGTTGTCTTGGAATATTGATGGTGGATTGTCTAATAATCCAATTTTGTCCGAGTACATCTCTTATGTTGTATCGTCGTCCAGGAAACGCCCTTATTCCACTATTTGCTAGATAGTCGACGACGTTTTGGACTTCATAAGCGAAGCCCACATTTGGTGTATTTGAGAGCTTTCCAACTAATCGTCTTGTAATTAGTAGGTTAGCTTCTCCATTCTGCCATGTTTTGTATCCCCGAGCAAGGATGGATATTTGAATATTCTTGTAAAAATCAGCGATTGTTAACATAGTATCGGGTATTACGTAGATTAGTTGACTTCCGTGTGCTAAGTCAACTTCCATTGTTGCAAAAATGGCTTAATCCCCCTGCCACCTATTATCTCTGAAAACTATAAGGACTAGGGTTCCTTCTTCTTGTCGATGCAGAATCTGAATTCTTACTTGGATGACTCCTATGTGGATAAATCACATTCCACTTCATTGCAGTTGATTGAAGCTTTCTGGCTATATAAAGGTTCTGTCTACTTGATTTGTTGTTACAAGTATAGCTTCTTCATAAAGATGGGTGTATACCCGGTGGTGTACGTCGTCCTGTCTGAAATGATATAAGACTTCCGCAGGGACAATTGTAGCCCTTTCCTGCATAGAAAGTCTTAGATGTGCCTGAGGGTCTAGTTGTTGTTCTAGAGACCGATTGTAATTTCTTCCACTTATTATTTGTGACATCCTTTGTAGTCTTCGTTGTTCATTATACCGCCTTCGTTGATGTTGGCGATAATTTCGAACTTGGTCTTCAAAAAGAGGATTCTCTTCTGTCTCTGTTCTCCTTGTAATTGTAGTTACTGGAGGATCTGCAAATGTCCTCATCACTTCTTTACTTGTTCTTTGAAGAGATCGTATGGGTCCTTGAAAACGTGAAGCTTGCCTTTTCCTTCCCTGGGCTTCTCCTGAATTGATAAACTTTTAATTTTGTCAGATAAATTCTTGATTACCTCTTCAGGGAGATTGGTACTAGAGATTGACTCTTTTGCTTCAAGCTTTTTGATACGCTCGTCAAGCGCTTCTAATCTTTCAAGTATTGTTACCAGAAGTTGTATTTGAGTATTGGCTTGTTTGATGGCCGCTGTTGTTCCGGATGTAGGGCCTTTGTGATCAACTGGTCGGACAAACCCTAGGCTGGGTGCTTCGATACCTCAGCTAGACCTCCTACCTGCTGAATCCTAGTTTTCTTATCATATACCAGTGCAAAGCATTTTTAAAGTAGAAGTTGAGCCAATTTCTTAAATGGTCATACATTACTTGGTTTTCTTCTGAATATTACAATGATTCAATTGGTTCAATTATACTGGTTTATAGAAGGCCTACATCATAAGACAAATAATAATATGGTATGATAATATCTTTCATTAACATGAAGCCGCAATATCACTGGGCAATTTCAGAGAAGCCAACAATCATGCTACCAAGTGATGCATACCATCACACTAATATGTGTCTCACATATGATGGAAGCTTACAATTGAATGCAATCAATTAACTACCATTGCCATAACTCAAGTTACAATGCAACCAAAGAAATGCACCTCACCAGTAGTCTCCACAAGAGCAAACCCCATCTTTGAAATGGTGGAACCTAGTCCTGTCTCTCAACACAATCTCTCTCTCAAACACCTTCGAAGCCAACTTCATGAAAGAGTGACAGTCTTCACAAATCCTAAGATTCTTTGCTATACGAATACAAGAACCTCTTGTAGAGTTGATGAGTCCAAGAGAAAGAGCCAGTTTCTCACTATGCAAGAGAACAGCTTCCCTTTTCTCTTCCTCTTCCAAATCAACTAAGACGGCCTTTGTGTCGGGAGAATAACCCACAAGTTCTAATTCCTTTACAACTTCATCCAACGTTCCATAAATATCACTTGATCTTGGATGAGACTTATCTCCCATCATAAACTCATGAACATGACCATTAAGTTCGATCCAACTAAATCCTGCTTCCTTCAGTACCCCTTTATTCTTCATTAACTTCCTCACCTGCATAACATCATCCCACCGGCTAGCTTTAGCATATATGTTAGACAGGAGCACATACGCACCATCATGATCTGGGTTGAGCTCTAGTAGCTTCTTTGCCACAAGCTCTCCAAGCTCAATGTCGCCATGGATCTTGCAAGCTCCTAATAGAGACCCCCAAACCACCACATTTGGGGCAAATGGCATTGACTCTATCAATTCAAGTGCTTCTTGTAGAAGTTTGGCGCGTCCAAGGAGATCCACCATGCAGCTATAGTGTTCGTGCTTTGGTTCAATGTTGTAAACATCAACCATGGATTGAAATATCCTGCGACCCTCTTCAACTAAGCCTGTGTGACTACAAGCATATAACAAGCTGATAAATGTAACTCCATTGGGCATGATCCCCTCTGCAACCATTTGATCAAAGAGAGCTATTGCAGACCTTCCATTTCCATGCAATGCAAATCCAGTGATCATGCTTGTCCATGTAATCACATTCTTACCAGTTATCTCATTAAAAACTCTGCATGCATCAGCCAATCTTCCACACTTGGAATACATGTCAATCAGAGCATTCCTTATTGACAAAACATGATCAAACCCATTCCTGTTCACAAAGATATGAACCCCTTTGGCTTGATCTAAAGCACCCAAATTAGCACAAGCAGAGATGACGCTCAACATGGTAATTTCATCAGGCTTCACACCCAAGAGTTGCATCTCGTTAAACAACTTGAGAGCTGTATTTGGCTGGTCACTCTCAGCATACCCTGATATCATTGCAGTCCAACACACAAGGTCCTTATCGGTCATCTGGTCGAAGATATTTCGTGCAGTTTCGATCTGGCCAAGCTTGGCATATGCAAAGAACATTGCAGTCGATGCTACTTGATTTTTAGGCAACATCTCATCATACAAACTCTGGGCAGTGTCAATTAATCCACAATTTGCATACATGCTGATAAGTGTGCTATGAAGGTAGGCATCAAAGGAGATGTTAGATTCTAGGATAAATGAGTGCACTGCCTCACCCAGCACCAAATTTTTAGCCCGCCCACATGCTGACAGAATGGTAGCAAGGATCACCGTATCAGGAACTACGCCAGAGCTTCTCATTTCATCAAAAAGCAGCAGAGCTTCATTGTAGCAACCACTCTGACAATAGCTGCCGGTTGGTTTCAGAAAGCAGAAGAGGGAATTCAGTTATTAAATCATCTACTGGAAACAAGATATACGTAAAATTTAGACCTTAATTCTTACCAAGAGAAATGGAGGAAACCTAGAGAATCCTATTTGGAGTGAATGATTGACTTTAACAGGAGGTTAACAGAATTAAATCGAAAGAATTCTTTTACAAATTAGCAGCTGTTTCCGAGGACATTTGGTGTGCAAAGAAAGAAAGAGCCTACTTACCCATCTAGCATGACGCTCCACGCCACAAGGTCCCGATGAATCATTCGGTCGAACACCCCGCGGGCATCCGCGGTCTGCCCAAGCGCCGCGTACGCACCCACCACCGCTGTTTGGACGAAGGCGTCCGCGTCGAACCCCATCTTGGCGGAGAGCCCATGCACCTCACGAACCACCGCGCTCGTCGTACCTCGACACTTCGCCGCTGCTCGAAGAACCGCAGGCAAGCTGAAGCGGTCGATTCCGATGCCAGCCCGGCGGAGACGACCATAGGCGGCGAGTGTCCACCGGGGGTGGGCTGCGCGGGCGAGGGTGCAGAGCGAGCGGTTGACTAGTGGTGAGCTGGAAGCGTGGTAGTGGATTAGTACGGAGAGGACGTAGTCGAGCGAGGACGAGGAAGGGGAGGAGTAGGAGGCGTCGAGGAGTCTGGAGACGAACGAGGCCGGGAGGCGGAGGCCAGAACGGAGGATTTTAGCGTGGATTTGCTTCAAGTGGGGGAGAGCGGTAGCGGTGAGGATGCGGTGGTGCAGTGGCGGCGTCGGCGGCGGGGGGTTTTGCCGGAGAGCGGCGGCGAGTGGCTGTGTAACACTCTCCATATCCGCCAAAAGCAGAGCCTTTGAATTTAAAGGGCTTTTTGTCCTTTCATCAGGCCTGCGAATAAAATCCAGCCCACCAATTAAAATACATAAGCTTAGTTGCGAATAGAATTGTGCCACGTGTAAATATTCCACGTGGAGAATTCTAATCGTAAATATTGCGTAAACCCTATTGCGTAGCCTCACGTAGTCTTGCCAGTGAAGGGAAGCCAAAGCAAGAAAGAATGGCAAAATTTTAAAAAAGAGCGCAAGCACCGTTTTATAATGTATAAAAAATAAATTAATTAATTTGATAAAAAAAAATAAACATAAAATATTTGTATATTAAAAAATCTTTTTCAATTTATCAAAATCAGTTGAAGATAATCAAAATTACTATAAAATTATTAAAATAAACTTTATAACAGCCATTAATTAATCACTCTACTGTTAGAGCTAGTTGTGATGAGCACTATGAATTTAATTATATTAAAATAATTAAGTCAAATGGATAAAAACAAAACATATATATATATAAATTCTTTACGACGAAAATACCTGAGGATATCCAACTTTTTATGACTAATACCGAAGGGATATGACTAATTTGATCGCACGAGATTTTTTTATTGATCAATCAGATAAATCAAGAAGTGCAAATAGACTTGCCTCGGCTGGATCTGGAACGAGCCAATTACCCAGGTTATATTCGACGGATCCTTTTTATATTTTTTATTAGATTTTTTAATATTTTATAAATGTTAAAAAGAAATTATTGGTGCCGAGACTTAAACCTGAGTTAGGCATTCAATATCATAACCAACTAGACTATCATTATCAATGTTTTTATATATTAGTTAATTATTTAACTACTAATACATCATTTTTTTATTATATTATTATTTTTAATAATTAAAAGAAAGTAATAAAGATGTTTATTTATTTATTTATTAGTTAATTTATAATCATTGGTTGATAAACAATTTAATGTATTAAAAATTATTTAATAAGTAATTAATAATTTTCTTTATCGTAGCTTAGCTTATACGGGTTATAATGAACCTATCTTAAAGATAACGTAATGGTCAAAGTTAAGATAAAGTGAGAGTCGAAGTCAGAGTAGGGGAATGCCACCCAGATGTCTTTGTTGATCGTCCCGCGTTAAAACTCTGAGGTCCTACCCAAGTGGCTACCAAGTAGGACGTTCGGATAAAGCCGATCGGACATAAAACCGATCAGATATAAACACTCTAGTATTCTATGCTGAAAGTCAGGGAATAACGTACCTGATGAGTCAAGTGGTCGACCAAGTGCAAGAGAACATGACCAGGTGAAAATCTAATCAAGCTCTAAATGCATAGGTCTCACACAAGTCTCAGTATAAAATTGATCGGATGAAGGTCGATCGAACACAAGACTATCTGTGTACACCCGTCCGAGTAAAGACTGAGCAGACTTAAAGACACTTGGTTTCATACAAGTCTTAGTATAAGATCAGCCGGATGAAGACCGATCGAACACAAGGTTGTTTGTGTACGCCCGTCCGGGTAAAGATCGGGTGGACTTAAAGGCACTTGGTTTCATACAAGTATTAGTATAAAATCGATCGAATGAAGGCTAATCGAACACAAGGATGTCTGTGTATCCCCGACTGGGTAAAGGTTGTGCGGGCTTAAAGACACTTGGTTTCATATAAGTCTTAGTATAAGATCAGCCGGATGAAAGCCGATCAAACACAAGGTTGTTTGTGTACGCCCGGCCGGGTAAAAATCGGGCGGGCTTAAAGACACTTGGCCTTATGAAGTTCTTAGTAAAAGAGCAACCGGACTAGGGTCGATCTAACGCAAGACTCTCTATATACGTTCGGCCGGATAAAAACCGAGCGGGCTTAAAGACACTTATCCTTAAGAAGTTACTTAATTTCATCTTGTTTCCAAAATAAAACTCTAACATACATAATCTACCATGTAACTTCTTGAATGAACCTTCGACATACTGTGAGCATTTTATTAATCGCTGAATAGATCTTTGTGGTACTTAACATATGAAAGCGCAGATTGATACAATGGGGCGCAATACGGCCGGTCTTATGGACTAGCCGAGATACTATGACAGAATACAGTGACAAGCAATACGACTGGCCTTGTGGACCGACCAAGATACATTTAGCAGACGAATAACCAATAACATTTTAACAACCTGACATAATTGTCAAGAAATATTCCTTTGGAAGTTCCTTCGGAATTTATCTGGTTTCCCATTGGTGATTCATCTATAATGACATCTCCCTCTAACGACTTCAGAAAAGATTTAAGTTATAAAGGACAAAAGAGGTACATTTATGGATACAAAAAAGATTCCTCGGAAGCTCTTCGGGAAACTACCTAACAAACTTTGACACATGAAGCCACCTTATGGTCACGGAGATCGTGAGAGGTGGTATAAAAAGGGAGGCTCCTCTCCGTTGACGAGGGACACAATTTTCGCATCTGAGACCTTCATTCGCACATCCACTGTTGTTCTTCTCCCTCGAAACTAACTTGAACGTCGGAGGACCTTGCAGGGGATCCCTTCCCTGGTCTTTGGTCACTAACGCTTTGTTGGATCATCTAATTGTGCGCAGGATCGTTGAGAAGCTTCATCCCATATCGGAGAGCCCACTATTCATCAACAAACTATCCACCTGAGCCAGCGTGCCATCTCCTCAACCTTCAGACAGGATCAGTGGCAAATTATTTTATGAATTTATAATTTTAATTTTTTAATATAATAATCTGGAACCAAGAACTGAACTATGAACCGATGATTTCGAATTATGATTCATAACCGTCTTGGATAGTTAAGATTAAGGGTCGACTTGTCAAGAATCGTCGAACCGGCAGTTCTGAATCGGTGAACAACGTTTCTGAACCTTCGAACCAATGGTTCCGAACCATCGAACCATCGGTTCCAAAGCATCGATTCTAAACTGTCGAACTATCGATTCCGAACCAAAGCCGGGTCTAAGCGTAGATGGATCTGACAAACAATCCAACGTCATAAGTTTTTCAAACTCCCCAGATGTAATGTGGGGATTGTTGGATATTTTTCTTTAAGAAAATATGAGTATATTGATCTTCGGTGTTGAGATCCAATAGTTGGGCCCGATTAGTCATCTCGACGATGAGTCAATGACTCTAATCGGTAGAACTTGGTATGGCGATGTGGACATTGTCTCATTTATACTCTCGACATCCTCTTTCGATTATCAAAGCACCCCTCCTGATAAGAGACATACCTTTCTTGGTATCGTCGCTATCTACATAATCTCGTCGGTCGTCGAGTTATCCCTTCAGATATCGACACAGTCCCTTTGAGTAAACTTATTCCTAAGGATAAGAGCATTAAGGTTGAGGTGAAAACTAGACCTTATTTCCTTAAGACGATAAAGGAGGAGGGTTGCGTTAGGTTGCCAGCCAGCGTCAAACTATGACAAATATTCAATGAATGAATCCATTAAACTATTGTGCTAATGCTAGATTGTTCCCCGGAAGGAACGCGTTGCAGGGTCCGACTGTAACGTCTCAGCAAGGACCGCTACATCTCCAGAACTCGGGTGTAGTAATAAATATGCAAGAGTTCGCGTTACAGGGCCCGACTGTAACGTCTCAGCAAGGACCGCTACATCTCTATGAGAACTTGGGTGTAGTGTTAAATAGGCAAAAGTTCTCACACCATAGGTTAGATAAGAACAAATATGATAGGAAAACTAATAATTTAAGATTTGGAACATGGAATATAGGAACTCTCACTGGTAAATCAATGGAGGTAGTAGATATGATGATTAGGAGAAAAATTAATATTTTGTGTGTACAAGAGACAAAATGGATAGGCGAGAAGGTAAAAATGATAGAGAACTCGGGTTTTAAGTTATGGTACACTGGAAAGAGTAAAGCAAGAAATGGAGTGAGTATCATTATAGATAATTTGTTAAAGGATGAAGTTGTAGGAATAGTTAGAAAAGGGGATAGAATTATAGCCCTTAAGATAATAGTGGCAAAAGAAATTATGAATATAATTAGCGTATATGCACCACAAGTAGGATTAGATGAAGCTACCAAATCAAGATTTTGGGAGGACTTAGATGAAATATTACAAAATATTCCACCAAATGAAATAATTTTAATAGGAGGTGATCTAAATGGGCATGTCGGAATGAAAAATGAGGAATATGAGAGAGTACATGGGAGTTATGGGTTTGGAACGAGAAATGAGGAAGGGAAAACTATATTATATTTTGCGATAGCATATGACCTTATATTAGCTAATACGTTTTTTTAAGAAAAGAGAAGAACACTTAGTCACATTCAAAAGTGGGAATAATAAATCTCAAATTGACTTTCTTATGGTTAGGAAGAAGGATAGAAAGATTTGTAAAGATTGCAAAGTCATTCCTGGAGAAAGCTTAACTACCCAACATAGGGTAGTAGTGTTGGATATACGCCTCAAACATAGTATCAATAGAAAGAAAATATATACAATTCCTAGAATTAAGTGGTGGAAGTTAAAGGATGGAAAACAAAATATATTTAAGGAGAAGGTAGAAGTACAAGCATTAGGTGAAATATACGATGACTCTAATACAACATGAGATAAGATGGTATCAAAGTTGAAAATAGTAGCTAAGAGTGTACTCGGTGAGTCAAAGAGACATGCACCACTAAGTAAAGAATCTTGGTGGTGGAATGAGAAAGTACAAGAGAAAGTGAAGAAAAAACGAATAGCTTATAAGGAATTATATATTTGTAAGAATGAGGAAAACTTAAAAAAATATACAATAGCCAAGAAAGAAGCTAAAAAAGTAGTGAGTGAAGCAGAAAATGAAACTTTTGAACGGTTATATCGAAAATTAGATACAAAAGAAGGGGAAAGAGACATTTATAGAATAGCTAAAATGAGAGAAAGAAAAACAAGAGATCTTAGCCAAATAAAATGTATTAAAGATGAATGTAATAGGATATTAGTAAATGATGGAGAAATAAAAGAGCGGTGGAAGAGGTATTTTTATCAACTTTTTAATGAAGGTTTAGGTGACCAACTTAACTTAGGTAATTTAATTAGGTCAAATGAGCATAGAAATTTTAATTTTTATCGTAGAATTCAAACATCAGAAGTAAAACAAACTTTAAATAAGATGCACAATGGAAAAGTCGTTGGACCAGATGATATTCCGATAGAGGTATGGAAGTGTTTAGGGAAACAAGGTATTGAATGACTTACAAAATTATTTAACATGATATTGAAAACGAAAAGAATGTCTGATCAATGGAGGATAAGTACTCTAGTTCCCTTATATAAGAACAAGGGAGACATACAAAATTGTGCAAACTATAGGGGTATTAAACTAATGAGTCATACTATGAAACTTTGGGAAAAAGTAATAGAAAAAATATTAAGGAAGGAGACCACAGTGACAAAAAATCAATTTGGGTTTATGCCTGGAAGGTCGACAATAAAAACTATACATCTCCTTAGACAATTAATTGAAAAATATCGGGAGCAAAAACAAGATCTACACATGGTATTCATTGACTTAGAAAAAGCTTATGATAGAGTCCCAAGAGAAATTATATGGAGAATTTTAGAAAAGAGAGGTGTTAGCATAACATATATTGAACTAATTAAGGATATGTATGAGGATGTAACGACCAGAGTAAAGACTTCAGGCGGAGTAACTGAAGCATTTCCAATAAAGATAGGGTTAAATCAAGGATCAGCCCTAAGTCCCTATCTTTTTACACTAATTATGGACGAACTCACTACGCACATTCAAGACACAGTACCGTGGTGCATGTTGTTTGCAGATGATATTATTTTGGTAGATGAGACACGTGAAGGAGTAAATGCTAAGCTAGAATCTTGGAGGGAAACACTAGAAGGGAAAGGTTTTAAGCTTAGTAGATTAAAGACAGAATATATGGAATTTAAGTTTAGCAATATTAGAAGTAATGAAACAATTGTTAAGATAGGAGAGGACGAGTTGCCTTGGAGAGATTTAAATATTTAGGATCATTTTTAAAAATGATGGAGGATTGAGAGACGTCTTACATAGAATCAAGCGGAATAGTGAAATGGAGGAGAGCGGTGTTTTATGTGATCGTAAAGTACCTCTTAAACTTAAAGGAAGGTTCTATAAAACCACTGTTAGACCTGCTATGTTATATGGAAACTATGACTCGAGCACATGAGCATAAGATGAGAGTTGCAGAGATGAGGATGTTAAGGTGGATGTGTGGACATACGAAGATGGACAAAATAAGGAATGAGAGTATTAGAGAGAAAGTCCGAGTTGCATCTATTGAGGACAAACTCCGAGAGACACGTTTAAGATGGTACGGAGATGTACTTAGACGACCAATTAATGTTCCAGTTAGGCAATGTGAAACTATGATAAACATGCATATCAAACGAGGAAGAGGAAGACCAAAAAAAACTTGGTTAGCAACAATAAAACAAGATAAAATTTATTTAAATATATATGATGATATAATAGGAGATAGAGCTCAATGGTGTAAAAGGATTCATACAGCCGACCCCACCTAGTGGGAAAAGGCTTGTTTGTTGTTGATATTCCTCTGCCCAAGTGCTTATAATTTATTGACAATCATCTACAAGATACAACAACTTGCATTTCGAAATTGGAGCACTCCAAATTTTGAGTCTTGTCAAACTTTTGAAGCCTTGAAACTCTTAAAAGAGGAGAGAGAGAAGAGAATCCAGAAAAAAATTCATAACTTGAGAATTGAGTGTTTTGAGTAGAAGGAATGATGTTTATTTTATAGGAATGAAGGGTTACTCTCAAGAGCTGAAAGGTTTCTTCCAAGAGGTGAAAGGATATGAGATGTATCTTTTCCCTTAAAACTTTTCACTTAAACATTTTCATTATGATTAATTAATTTAATTGATTAATATAATTAAATACGCACTCAAGTTAACGTTCATCTATGAATCCAACTCAATATATGAATCAAATTTCCATCCGATTATATCATACTAACCCTTCATTAGACATTAATTTCTGATTCATTCAAAAAATTATTTACGACAATTTACTCATGAAATAGTCGTCTTATCCTTACTGGTCACCAAACCAATTTTCCAATAGGGAATTCATCTCACTCCTTACCATCGCACCATAGCATGGGGGCCGGGGTGATTTGGGTGAAGCAAGCAAAGGAGGTTCCCAGCTGAAATTTTCGATCTTTTTCAATTTGATTTTGCTTCTCCTATCCAACCCTAAATATTTCAATCTTGGTCTGGTTCAACCAATTTTTTTTTTTAAAAAAAAGGCATAATTCGCTGGTCACAATCACTGATAGCTTTGGCTGTGCATTGCAAATACAAGTCTTCTTTATCTACTACTTTTATGTACATCCACATGATCAATAGCATTTGGAATCATGAGCATATGATTTTGGGTTTTATATAAGAAATTTCTATGGCCTAACTGATGAACTTTGTATAACAAATCTTTCACTTCGACAAATCAAAGAAGTGGGAGATGCATTTGAAATGGCTTGAAGATAGCACCTTGGAATAACTCGAAGCCGGAAGAGAATGTTTGCCTTGTCAAGCTCTTGGCCATTGAGGACTGACAACCTGCAGAAGCAAAGCAATAGATAGAAATGAGAATACAGTAGCATTGTACTGTCGTCTGTCATCGCTCTCAACTATATTGTAGTGTTTCAAAAATGAAGAGGAAGAGGAATCCTTCATTTGAGCAAAACTTTTAACTCTCTTTTTTAGAGATTTTTGATAGTTTTTAGCAATTTTTAGCCCAAAGGAGGAGGAAAAAGGAACCCTACACTCCTACCTTATAGGAACACAAAATAGATGGATGCACAAAATAGGAACACAAGATATGCACAAAGATATCTTCGATGTAGAACAAACCTCTAACGTGCTGAATGTTATTCTCATCCGACTTGCTACGAGCGATGGTTCCTCTGCACTGCCGGTCACGGCCATTTGTTCCAGCTGCAGAGTCTTCACTGGTAACCTGTGCAAACATAGAGGAGTGTAGAATAAAGAACATAACTCAGTTTGCACACTACCAGTCAATTGTTAGCCAGAATAAATAAAAGATGAATAAAGATTTACACGTCCATATGATGCCATAGTAAAGGACGAGTTTCGTCCATAGAATAGAATGAAATGAACTTGGAATGAGATAAAGAAGGGAATGAAATGGAAAAGAAAATATGACTGATTTATTCCTTTATTGGGTTGTAGTGACAAAATTGAATAAGGAATAGGGAATCACAATCATAGGAGTTTTTTATTTTTTATAGTCAAATATATGAACATTTATTCCATGAATACAAAAACTAGTCCACCATTAATATTTGTGTCATATAGATGAATAATTACAAAATGATTGAGTACACATTAGACCAAATACCTCTAGACATGCGAATATCAAACAAAAGTCAATTACATAAAATCCTCAGCAAAAATCATATTTAGAATGTGCCTTAAGTAATCCTTACCATGCCATTCCCCTCACATAGTAAGCATTTGCGATGATAGCGCAGAACCCTTTCCACTGATGCATAGTTTCAGCTGACACTGGCGGAGTAGATGACCATCTGACTACTGTAGGAGGTGGTGCGCACAGGATAGTAATAAACACTATACTCAGCCATAGAATGCACTCATTGACCTGTATTAAAAATTATAATGTTTCTAAAAAAAGATGTAGCAAAATTTAAAATTACGTCAAATTTTATCTTTGAGAAGCACAAAGTACAAGAGCACAAGTATTATGATCATTGTACTTTAGCATGCCACTAATCCACTCTTTCAAAATAACAAATAGTAGAGTGTGCTAAGCAGCATAAATCCATAGCATAACTAGATGTAAAGTAGTGGTTTTCTTTAAATAGAAGTGTATACTGAGAACTGTTAGACAATATTTATCAGTGTTATTGTCAAATTATAATAGATAATAGATAATATGACCTGTCATCACCTGGCCAGCATAGGTCTGATAAAGGTTTGATTAAAGGAAGCTTGCAATAGAGTCCAACGAACAGTCAACAAAGTTCAGTTACTGCAGGCCAGTCTGATTCACCTTAAATGAAAGGAGTTAGGTCAAGATACTAAGATCTCAAACAATTCACCTGCAGTGTTTCTGGATTTTTTTTTTTTTTTATCTTAGCTAATCCGAGGAGGAATCTCTTGGAGGTCTGGAATGGAATTTCATGCAGGTCCAAAGTGTTGTTAGAGCCTGGGTTGATGGAGAGGTCGAATGTCTCCTTTTTGCCTCTTCCCTGGGAAGGGACCCTCTGGCCTGATTTAAAGGCCTCGAGATGGATGCCTCCTCAACCAAACAATGACACTTGTCCTGAGAACAGTTGACATATGAGAACCTATGTACATGGTGTGCTGTTCACTTTGAGTAAGCCAAACCTAGTGGATAAATTTACTCTCATCACATAGTTATATTACAACATGAAGCATTGCTTTCTATGTTGTCAAAGTAGACTACAACTATAGGGAGGTTACAATCTCAGATAGGTACACAGCGAATCAAAAAAAATAAGAAAGGTAAACGTTGAGCATGGATTATCAAACATGGAAACATCTATGAAAACTCAGAAAATGAATCAAATACAAAAAGTGATGTCATTTGAATAAGATCTCACCTCCTTGGTGACAATTTCCAACTTCACAGTGGTTCCTCCATAATCAGTTTGAAGTCCCTCAACCTCAGCACCAGAATCTTTGATATTTATAAGTTCCTGTCTCAATCCTTCATCAGTACAGCCAAGAGCATATGCATTCACTCCAGCAGAGATGAATTCCTGATCAATTTAGAGAGATGTGTCGGTTGAGGAAAAAACCATGAATCTATCTGTGCGCTTTGGATCAATTTTGTCCAATAACTGTGATAAATGGCATACTTTAAGGTTGTCACCACTTCCGCGATCAATTACATTTCGGTACCGCTTGAACAAACTTATGGCGATGTTTCTGGAAGAGCGATAGTCCTGATCCGATGAAGCATTACTATCCCAATGACACTGCAAAGCGACTACGAATATGTAAGTACATGAGATCATTAAATGATTTAAAAATTTCATTTCCATTTGTACAATGATATGCTGAAAAAGAATATAATATGAATTTCCAATAAGATACAGACAAGCAAGTTTTTCCTGACTCCTTCATTTGGGGACCTACAGTGGTGAATGATTCTTGTTCTACACCTATGAGACTTTATGCTCGAAAGCATCCGAAATCTTTGTATGCATGATATATCAAGAGGATGCTGGAAAGGTCTTATGCTGTTTGAGTTATAAGTATGTTGGCTGCTGCTGCCCATATTATGTGGCACATATGTCTTTGTATTTCCATCTATCCAATGATTCTGAAATGATCGAACTTGATGTACTGTCAGCATGTTTAAGTTCATATGGACAAGAACTTCCTTTAACAATATAGCCCTAGAAAGTACAATTCTTTCTCAATAGATAACAAATAATTCATCAAGTTGTAGCTCCTTCCAACTGCACATGAAAATGAAAAGCATTACTACATTTACACAGACATGCATTATACAGGATCTATATTCACTGCATCTTTTTACTCCAACAGATTACATGCCAACAAAGAAAAAAACATATACGAAACTCTGCATTTATGCCAGGAATAGTTGACACCATCTAAAATTCAGGAGTATTACTCTGCATTTTAATATATGAGTCACATAACATATAGTTATAGAGCTTAAATCACATGCAGTAACTTGCAAAATCCAATTGTTAAATTAGACAAAGCTTCAAGTATCAAGGGATCTCAGACGATCGAACACGATTGCAGCTAGTAATCAATTCAACTACTTAAAATTTCCATATAAAATTTCACAAACCTATGAAAATGGAACAGCAATCAGCTAGTTATTCACTAATACATTACTCTGCATATCATGCATAGAAATCTGTACCTTCAGCCGAATCCAGAATGAAGCATCAGATGGCAAACAAAAACTATACGATCAAACCAAGATTATAACTTGAATAATAAATAAATCAGATACACAATGCCAACGTTAAGATCTACAAAGAGTCGGTCCGCGTTACCGCGAGCTAGACAACGTCGTCGATTGGAATTTATATATATTCAAAGAAATTCAAACCAAAATACAAGTTGCTAACCAAGCGAGGAGCAATCGAGCGATATCAATGAGTGGAAGAACCAAATACCTCTTTTGTTGGCCGTATCTACGGCTTCGCAAGGCTGCCACGGCAGCGAGGAGGAGGACGTAAGGAGACCCCTCCTTCCCTTCACTCTCTCTCCGCGACCACAAGATACGAATGGCGAAGGAAACGAAGAGGCAAGGAGAGGCGGGGAAGAGCGGAGAGGCCGCCCTCGCTCGGGCTTTCGCTCTCACGGCATCAGAAGGAAGCCGCCCGAGGAACTAGGATGAGACAACGACGTAGATGGGCCGGCCTTATAGTGAATGGGCCTGCCCAATATTCTCGGCCCATTTGCTTTTGGGGAAGTTTCCAATTTGCCACTTTAAAATCTTAATAATTTACCCTTTGAAAAATGTGTAAAATTTCACTATAAGATCAAATGCCTATTAGCCATTTGTGGCTTCTGGAGTTCTGGCACATGCATTACTGTAAATATTATAAATTATAAGGGCTTCGTTATAAATACACCCTCATGAAAAATGAAAATCTCACAAATGGTTCTTATTACAATAAAGGTAATTTAAAAAATATTTCTATACTTTTTTTTCTACTAAATGAATAATTTAAATGATAATTTAAAAGATAAAAGATTATTTGAGGTAAAAAACAATCGTCTCTGGATACAAATCCTCTCCTAACCACTAACTCACTCTTCGTGGGCTTATAAGGTCAACGAAGAGAGAGAATTTCACAAAGTAAATTTTTCCTAATTTGTTGTAGCATGAGATCAGAAGGGGAGCCTAACTAATCATGCAAACAACCTCTTATAAAAATAAAAAGAGACAAAACTATAAACAATTGATCCAATGTGATATAATCCTTACCCAAAATACCACATTGATCTTTTCCAAAACTCCGAATAACAGAAGTTTCGTACATCAGACCATCTTTTATTTATTGTAGCATGAGATCATACGGGAATCTTGTAACATGATCGTCGAAGTTAATGCAAGTTCCATAACAACATAATACCTACACACAATAAACACAAGGTCTGGAATTTCCTACATCCAACAAATCTACTAGAGGATGAACAGTTGAGACTCCCAAACCACCTAATTAAAGTTCAGAATACGAGTTATAAAACACTGATCTAGCTAGTAGTACAAACATACATGTCTAATATAAATGATACCATCACTCCTTGGAAGACTTGTTGATGAGAGATTTGTGGATGTGGGGGATAACTCCGCCGCCCGCAATTGTGCCCTTGATGAGGGTGTCTAGCTCCTCATCCCCTCGAATGGCTAGTTGAAGGTGGCGCGGCGTGATTCGCTTCACCTTGAGATCCTTGCTTGCATTCCCTGCGAGCTCCAACACTTCCGCTGTTAGATACTCTAGTATTGCAGCTGAGTACACAGCTGCAGTGGCACCGACACGGCCATTTGCTTGAATCCTTGACTTCAGCTGCCGATGAATACGGCCAACAGGAAACTGCAGACAACATGTAGGTATCAGATAGATATTACGCTTTTTTTTCTCACAACATTTATTCAATAGACAAGTAATAAGTAAATTTGAACTATCCTGACTTTGGGTTATTGACTTCTGAGTAGTCGCCAGACAACACCATTAATCAAAGATCCAAAAATGCAAGCAGCTTCATAGAAAGACACAACATGATCCCTATAACAAGAAGAGCAGTTTTATTTTGCCTCTACCTGTCTTTGCATCATGGATCCGAATGTATTTCCTCTCTCCTATTAGCCTATTCTCACCTTTGATCAGGTATTAGGCTTACAACTACTTGTTCCATAATTAGCAACGACATTATGCCCAAAAATGTTCTGGGAATCATGTTCTGCAAAATGAATTGCTAAAAAAATTGTATATTTCAATCCATGTAACAACATTGTTGGGAGGCGTTTGCCCTTGTCACTTCCACACACATCAGGAAATAGTTTCGCATCCCATGTGGTATATGGACACATCTTAGTCAAGACTAAAAAACAATTATATAACAATAAAAACGGTTTCTTGCTCAGCATTGCTATAATTAAATTTATTTAATCCATCTCTCGCATACTTAACTCCTTTATTTAGACTTTCCCCTTACAAGTATATACATTGATTTTACATAGAAATACTCAATCTGACTTATTCAAGAGTCATACCGATGTACAGAAACTTATACACAAATCCAAGACTTATTGGCTGCAAATACGACTGTACAACCTACAAATTCTGTTGGTAAAATAGGGTGTTAACAAATTCAAGTGAACAAATGATTGACAATTGTTTGATGCTTCCACCTGAATAACTCCATCACAACTTCAATTCTTCTCATTTGTAATAAAATCATAATAGACTTGTTAAGGAAGCCGCCACAATGAATTCAAATGAGAAACAAAAAGATGTGTGCCATTAAGGCATGCCTTAGGCACGGTTCCTACAAGAGAAGGTGCAGAGGCGAACAATAGGGAAAATACTTCCCAAGTTAGTATTTCCTTGGGGGACCGGAAATCCTTGGAGTTTCTTGTTTGACCAGTTCTTTGGAGGGAAGGAAAGAGGGAGAGAAATTTAAAATTTTACAAAACTATTTGTTCGCAACAAAAGAAATCAAAATAGACTAAACAATAACTTTAAAAATTTTGTATAGGATTTGCATATGAACAATGTCTTTTCCAATCAAATTAAAGGTTCATGCTAAACTTGGGAAAGATTTCCTAATACATTCCTTCCTCCATTTCAATCAAACAAAATAGAGGAGGCTAGGGAAATCTTTCAGCTCGTGTTTCCTTCTCTGGAAAAAAAAACACATAATTAAGCTACATAAACAATGGCAATCAACCATTAAAGACTATTTAGTCCTCCTGTATGCCTACGGGTGAAAAGGAGAGAACTTTTCTCAACAGAAAAATATAGTGAAAATAGCCACAAAATGATTCTATATACCGTTCAAGTATAAGTTTTTCTGAGTCTATTGAATGATAAATTACTACCATTCTAGCTGTGTAAACAAATTTCTTCCAAGCGCAGACGAGGATAAGAACGATAAAAAAGAAGAACAGAGGGAGAATATCCAGTATTACCTGCAACCCAGCACGCGCAGATCGGGAGACTGGCTTCTTCTTGTCCTTATCCTTGTCCCTGTTCGCCGCCGTCGTCTTCGCTGCGAGAAGCCCCTTCCCTCCCTTGCCCACCATTTCTCAACTCCCTAATCACTGAAAACACAGATCAGGACAACAAAAGTCACCGAATACCAAATTAATCACGCCATACTGACTCTCCGACGACAAACGAACATCAGAAACAGCACCGAATCAGAGGAAATAAAAAAACCCAGTAAAAAAAAAACCCCCAAAAAGTATCACCAAAACCAAAGTGAAAGAGCTGCAAGGCGAGATCAGGACACGAATCGATGGAAAATCGTAAGATCCGAGCAAAGCGAAGAAGGAGAGAAGGGAATGCACCTCTTCTCGTTCGCCTGCCTTCGCTACCTCGAGGGCGAGCGCGATTCTGGAAGGAGGAATAGATAAACGAAAAACCGAGGGGTTAAAGATAAAAGGCGAGGTAACGAGCGAAGGCAGTTGCTCGTAGGAGGACCAAGATATTTAAGTTCCATAACTACCCTTGTCTTTTGTTCATAATTACGCAGAGCAGACGCCATAGGAGGAGAAGGAGAAGGAGAAGGAGAAGGGTATGCTTGTAAAAGTAAGAAACTAGGTGGGAAAAGTTTCTTTGACTTCATATTGTGGACTTGACCTTAATTAGTGGGCCTCAATTCAAATAAGGATCCGGCCCAAATTACTTTTATCAAATTTTAAATTAAAAATAGACATATATATATAAATTATTGTTTAATAGTAGTAAATATATAATTTTTTACTATTAACTATTTATGTAATTTTTGAAAATTTTACATATTGTTTTTTTGTTTATTTTATTAAAAAACTTGGTTGGAAGGGCAACTCTAAAGACTAAGTTTTTAGAGATGTTTGTGAAATAAAAAAATACCATGTTTTAGATTTTTATTTTAAAAGTTAATAGTGAAATTTTAAAATTATTCTTTTCTTTCAAAATTGGAAATGTAGTGGGGACCTAGAAATATTAAATGAAAAATAATAAATAAAGATGTATGATTTAGTAACATCATAATTTATTTATTTATTTATTTTAAAGGGTACTATATTTTTCTAGAGCATTGTAATCATTAATTAAATGAACTTTTTTTTATAATCCTCAAGATATTACATCAATGACAAGTTAAAAATATAATCTATTATCAAAATACCTCCCTGTAATTTTTTTTTATAGATCCTACATTATCACATGATATATCTTTTATTTATTATTAGTAGTAATCAATGACGGATCCAGAAATTCAAGCATGGAATGATGACTTTTAGGTGGAATAAGGAGAAGTATTTTTTATCTCCACCGGTGGACCTTATACTGCTAAGGGTTTCATTACCGATAAGGAGGGGCGATCGTCGATGCCGCCCTTCCTCTGGATCCGCTCTTGATAGTAGTATTATATTTAATAACTCTACATATAAGTTTTATTAATTATGATCTTTGATTTATGCGACAGTAACTCATCGTTAATTTTTGACCCTACTCACGTTACTAATTTCAAGAGAAAAAAGAAATTATTATTACTGTTAAACAAGAAAACTTAAATCTCACATCTACAATAATTAGACCTCTTAATTATGATAAAATATAACATTATCATCTTAGCGGTCGTCCAAAACGACCACACGCACTTTTGAAGATAATAAATTACATAAAAATTTTCAAAAACTTTGCATTAGTGAGACTTTTTTACGTTTAATGTAATATTGATGTAACTCTTTTAAAGCTGTGATCATTGAAAATGCCCTAATACCCCGGTTCACGTGCAGGCTCAGCCACAGTACAAAAGATTAAATGACTTAAGAAATAAGATAATAAAAGTGAAATTACTTGGCCCAAATGCATATATTTGTTGTATTTGGGTGAGATTTGTTAGCTTGTGCATCCAATTTGGGAAATTAGAATGGGCGACCTTCACAGTCAAAATACTCAGGGTGCACAAATTGTGAGGGTTGTCCATTGTCCAAGATAACAAATTAAATTTATTGTTTCTGTTTGAAATCAATGAAGATAGTGACTTGAAATATGGCTCTGCTGTTGATTTGACGAAGACTCTACGCTATCTTACAACACAAGGAGCATTAGTGTCCGATTAGGGAAGGAATTTTTACATTGTCCCTCCGACGCTCAAATCAACGCTCGGTTTTGGAGATGAAAGCAGTGAACTATAGCAAATGACATGTGCAAGAGACATCGCATATTTTTGTTTGTAGATGAAGATCCCTTTTATAACGTCACTATTACATTGTGTACACATCTCAAAGTATTAACACGTTTCTCAAAGCTTTTCTAAGAAAGGACTATCTATAAAGTGTCTTTGACATATTTCCTCAAGTGAGCTAGTAAATCGTTATGAGTTGATAGACTAGAAGCTTCTAAAGGATAATTTGCTAGCGGAATATTTTCTGTCCTTTTCGGCACAAACTTCTAAAAGGGTATGATATGACAAGTATTTGAGTTTCGTTATAGGTCGACCAATGGTCACTCGGCCAGTATATCATCAGCCCAACCGTATAGAATGTAGCTATTGACTTGTTCTTCTCTCGATTTTCATGTTGTCAGAAATGTGCATTGTATCCAATGGGCCTAGACCATCCGATCGGTCAAGATAGTAAGCCGGGTAACTTTGTATCGGACTCTCAATCTCATCTGTAAGTTACGGAGGAGACCTAACGGATGATCTGGTCGGCCCTTCCCATCCACTAGACGCTGTGATCTGCTCGACCAATACTACTTGGTCCGTAGTCTTCATATTCGTCCAATACCGTGACTTTAACCATTTCACTTTAAGATCCATATTAACTGATCCTTCTACTGTGACTCACTTGCTCGATGGCCATCTTTATCGTCGTATCGTTCATTATTTGGGTTACCTTTTGGTGCCGTGTTTTATTTTCTTTTTATTTGTTAGATTACGAAAGCATAGGAAATAAGATAAGAAAAGTGAAACGACCAAAATACAGGGATCCAAACGCGTAAATTGAAAATTCTCTTAAATGCGAGCAGCTCCGACCACAAAGCGGCGCGGCCCTTTGAGCGCGCCCCCCATGGCGACCCTCCGCCGTTATTTATCACTCCGCCTTAATTTGTTGTTCGCTTGTTCATTTTCTCTTTCGGTCGATCTCTCTCGATGGATCGCCAGCAGTTGCAGCCATCGTCAAGCCATCAGAAGGCTGCCGGAAGGGTCGCCGCCGATGGTCAACCCCCGCCGGTTATGGCGACGCCGGATAGAAACATCGTTAAAGGTGCGGTGATGGTGGATGTTTCCTTCTTTGATTTCTCATTATTATAGTTCGATCGACTTTGTTTTGCGATCGCAGGCAGTGGGAGTGTTCGCCGGAAGCGCAGCGGGGGAAAGAAGGCGGCTACTCTGTTACCGGCCTTTGGTGCAGCGACAACGTCGCCGGCGCCGACGTTTACGAGTACTAATTTGGGTCTGCTTCGTGCAGTGCTGTCGCAATCGCCGCCGCCTCCGCCGGGGTTTGCAGGCGTCAATGTGGATAATCCGTCACCGGTTTCGCCAGCGCCTGGCCCTCAGTACTTGATGAGCAACCAGCAGAAGAGTTTGTTTGACTTTGCCGCCGGCAGCAGTACTGCTCCGGCGACGCCGACTCCTCCGTGTCCCCGTGTGTTGGAGGACGTCTCGCATCTCACCCGGCATTACCAAGGGGAAGTCGAAGGTTACCTCCGTGCTCAGGATGAGCAGCTCCGGCGAACGTTGCTGGACAAGTGGCAGCGGCACACGCGCACTCTGCTTTGCGCGGCGGAGACGTCGGCTGCGCGGCGGATCCGGGAGAAGGAAACGGAGGCGGAGATGGCCACGCGGCAGTGCGCGGAGGCCCAGGACCGCCTCGCCAGGACCCGCGCCGAGCTCGTGGCGTGGAAGTACAAGGCTGCAGCGGAGCAGTCGCGGGCGGCGCTGGCGGAGCAGTGCGCCGTCGAGCTCCGTTCGCAGGTCGACCGCCTGATGGCGGTGGCACCTGCGGAGGGCGCTGGGGAGAACGCCGACGACGCAGCCTCGTCCGCGCACCACGACGTCGCAAGCGCCGCGCTTGTTGTGCCGCCGTGGGTGTGCTGCGTCGTGTGCCGAAAGGGAATGTCAACGGTGGCGGCGGTCCCCTGCTACCACCTCTGCCTCTGCACCGCGTGCGCCACCGCCGGCGCCGCCGCCCAGGTGTGCCCCAACTGCCACGGATTCACTACAGGAACCATTCGCATCCATTTCTAAATCTCTCTCTCTCCTCTCTCTCAAAGACATGTTGATCATTAGAAAAACAAATTTTATACAACGCGAAATAGATTTCATTGAATGGCATATGAAACTCATTTTACTCCTATTGCTATTTTCAGATTGCAGCAATCGAATCCATTAATTTTTTTTAAAAAATAATTAATTCATATTTAAAAATTAGAGTCAAATTAATATTTGAGAGTATGATTATAATCAAAAGAATTAAATGAACATAAAATCTAATTTAATATCATTTTGAGCTCTTTAAATTAAAATCAATTGATGGACCTTGATACGATGATGAATAGAAACCCCACCAAAGATGGGTCAAAAGGGAGAAGGCTCACTGACGTGAAGGTCAAAGTCACGAATGGTCAAAGGCCCAGGACAGTCGAACGGGTGTGCCAACCTGAGCTCCTAGGTTGGCAGAACAAGGACACCGAACAACCCCAATCCGAGAGCTCTTGAGATGAGAGTTAAGAGACAAGTAGCAACTCCCAGTGTCGGCTGATGGACGGTACCACCGGATGGACAAAAGTTAGCTCCCGATAGCAAGAAGGCCGAGCAACAGATAAGTCACTGGTTCCGAGCAACATGATCGAACAAGGGTGGCATGGCCGAGCGACATTCGATTGACCAATTATAGGGCTCATCTCCATATCTCTTCGTACTCTTTTGGGGGCTTACACCACTAATAAAAAAGCGAGTACAGTAGGCAAATCGTATTTTAGAAACTTCCAGTCTATCACATTAGGGGTTAGCATGCTCATTTAAAGAAAGGTGTCAGAGACACTTTTTGACTTGTCTTTTCTTACACACTTCTACTGCAGCATTTTCACTGTTCTTCTTCTATGTTTGGGTGGATCATTGACTTGAGCGTCAGAGAGCCAAGCCCAGAACCCTTCTCATCTTGGCATTAACATCATTTGTGTTGCAGGATCGCATGAAGCCTTCATTTCATCAACCTTCAAGCTACATCCCCAGTTTGTCATATTCTATGCTTTTAGATGGGATCATATTTGGCGACGTCTATGGGAATCACCGCCTGATCTAGAATGTGAAGATGGATAACGTCAGGAAACTCTGCCATTGTCATGGTCTCAGAGGATTTCGACGAATATATTATATTCTCCCCTCACTCCACGGGTATTCGGGAGTCGAGGGATTGACTCGAAGCCTCAGCTGGTCGACATGTTAGTTTTTCTATTATATTTTTCCCCAACTCCACTAGTATTCAGGAGTTGAGGGACTGAGCTGGATCCTTAGCCGATCAGTACGGCTCCTCGATCAGGTATATTAAGGGGCTTTGTTCCCTTTTTACGGTCACAGGATCTGCTACAACTCCTAATAAAGGAGTAAGAGCCTAATTCCTTGATTAGAGATTAGGACTTTAGATCCTTGATAATATACTAGGGACACAACTCCCTGATCAGACACTAGGGGCACAACTCCCTGATCAGACACTAGGGGCACAACTCCCCAATCAGAAACTCGTGGTACAACTTCTTGATCAGGATATAGGGATCTCACTCTTTGATTACGGGCTAGGGGCCTTACTCTCCGATTAGGGACTATGGGCTCAACTCCTCGATCAGGTGTGCTACAAGCTCTGCAACCTCCACCCATGGAGCTCAATACCCTTTTACAACTATAGGCTTTGCACCCTTCACCAACGGGGCTCTGCTCCCTCTTACGACTACAGGGTCTGTACCCTCCACCCATGGGGCTTTGCACCCTGTTACGACTACAGGCTTTACTTCCTCCTATTGCTACTGGCTCTGATCCCTCTTATTGCTATGGGTTTCACTCTTTTTGACAGTAAGGGCTCAGATTATTATCTCCCTAACTTCACGGACATTTGGAAGTCAAGGGATCAATACTATTTATCTGCCTGACTCCGCAGTCATTTGGAAGTCAAGGGATCAATACTATTTATCTTCCTAACTCCGCAGGCATTCCGGAGTCGAGAGATCAAGTCAGATCCTCATCCAGTTGGCATCACTCCACAATTAGGTATGATAAAGGCTCTACTTCCTCATATTGCTATGGGCTTCGCTCCCTTTGATGGCTAGGGCTCAGATTATTCTTGTTGGTGCAATCGGCCTCCAAGGTTTTAATGTCAGACAAATAAGTTTAAGTATGTTTAAGTATGGAGTTTGATCTAGGGAAATCCTAGTTGTAGGCTAGGCAAGGGAAGTCCTAGTTGGAGGCTAGGCAAGGAGAGAAATCTTGGTATATCGTGGAAGCCAGGTGGATAGGTCTGGAGGACTTGATCCCTAGGTAGCCGAATACTGATTCCTAGTTGTAGGCTAGGTAAGGGAAATCTCAGTATATCGTGGAAGCCAGGTGGATAGGTCTGGAGGACTTGATCCCTGGGTAGCCGAATACTGAGTCTTGGTGAGTGAAGCCAAGTGGAGAAAATCTTAGGGGGTGGTAATCTTAGGTAACGAGAAGTCTTGGAGGAGTGAACTCCAAGCAAGGTTGATCGGATGGTTTCCGGTCGACCGCGCGCGATCGACCGGACCAGCGGATCTCGGTAAATCTAGGTTTAGGTTTACTATTATTTTCTGTATTACTATTATTATTGTTGGCTAATATAGTATTGCAGGAAAAGCCTTAGTGGATCAGGCGATTAGACACTGAGCAGACAAAAGACCAAACATGTCTAAAGGATCATGTTTGGCAGGTAAGTTGAGGTAAACAATTGGAGGAGCGACAGTGAGGTCGGGTTCCCAAAGGGAACAACCTAAGGTCGCTGATCCAACTGAAGAAACCGGGAAGGTTTCCAAGTTGAGATCAAGACAGTCCTACTATCTTTATATTACTCATGCATTATATATTACTATTCTAACCTTTATGTTGCAGGGATACTTTGCTTGACTCTGTGTTGCAGGCATAACCGGATCGGTCGACCGAACCAAGTTGACACAGCACAGATCAGTTATGTCAGCAACGATCAGAACCAAAAGGAAGTTAAGCTGATCGGTTGACCGAACCCATGGATCGGTCGACCGAACGATCAATATTAATGACCCAGTAAATGCAGAACACGACAAATCTCGACGAACAGGGAAGGAGCCTGTTCGGTGGACCGAACAGAGGGATCGGTTGACCAAACCATTGAAGGCAAATTAAAGCACAATTACGAGCCAGCGTCAGATTGCCAGCTGGAGGTGATCGGAGCTGGTTCGGTTGACCGAACAGGGGATCGATCGACCGAACCTTCAGTACGCCTATAAAACCAAGCTCGAAGACAGAGGCAAAAAAAAACTCTTCTGATCATCTCAAAAGTTCTTATTCACGTACGGATTGTGCTACACATCTTCAACAACTCAGCAAGTCACTCCGTCCGGAAGTACCGACCAAGCTACATTCTACGTATACTATTGTCGGTATACTTATTTTATATTGTACTTAATTGTAAATAAGATAGTAGGCTTGTTACTATCTTATTCCATTGTACTTGTACGATCTGCTTCTCTCCGAGGACTTCGGAGAGAAGAGTTTTAGTGCTTTGCCCATCGGTGCGGTCAAGGATCACAGGCCTTCGAGTAGGAGTCGAGCTAGGCTCCGAACGAAGTAAATAAACGTGTCTCTTTCTTTAAGTTCCGCTGCACATTTCTGATTTGAAAAGGAAAAGAAAAATTTTAAAACGAGCGATATTCACCCTCATCTATTGCTTCCAACGATCTATCAATTGGTATCAAAGCCGGTTAGCTCTGAAATTTCTTAACCGATTTTCAAAGCATTTTTAAAACTCTTTCTTTTCCTTTTAGAATATTTTTTCTTCAAGCACTACTAATTTCAAGACGAAAGTCTTGGAAATATTTTGTTCTTTAACTTTTTCTTACAAGAATGTCGACATCCTATCAAGAAGGGAGAAGCATCTATGAACCTCCGCCGTATGATAAAATCTACTTCAATTCTTGGATGCAAATGATGGAATGCTTCGTTGGAAGCAACAATTTCGATAACTGGATTGCACTAAGACAACATTCTCGAAACTCAGAATCGAACACAAAGGTAATGAATATGTTAATAAATATTTTACCTAATGAAGTTTTGTGTCAATTAGAAGATTACAAGAACGTATTCGAGATGTGGACCAAATTGATCGAGCTTCACAAGACTCCATCAAAGCTAGAAGATCAAGGTGAAAGTGAGTTTGAATCCCAATCCGAAAAGCTATTCTCAGAACCTGATCTAGAAGAACAAGATCAAATCAGCTTCATCGCACTGGTGGCTGAGGAGGAGGCTGATGGATCCGAACCCGAGTCCGACCAAACACTCGAGCCTGAATCCGAAATGGCAATGGTCAAGGGGGAGAATCCTAATGCGGATTCAAAAGGTAATCTTGTAAATACAAAATTTAAAGAACACATAACATGTTTTAATTGCAGTGAAAAGGGGCACTACAAAAATAAATGCCCAATGAACAAATCCGCACAACCGGAGGCAAAGAAGGAACCGATGCCTGGAGTCCGGAAAAAGAAGGACCACATCGAATGTTTCAAGTGCAAAAATATGGGGCATTACAAATCTCAATGTCCAGAGAGAAGACCCAAGGATTTAGGGGGAGCAAATATGGTAAATAAATTTATGTTACATGAAAAATTGAATGCTTTAGATCGTTCTTGTTTGAATTTGAATTTGAAAAAGCATGAAAATCCTACATTAACATTACTTAACAAAAATAATAAAAACTTAATTAATAAAATCAAAATTGACCAAATTAACCCAAACCTTAATCAAGACTCAGATCTATTTAATCAATATATTCAAGATAATTCGAATCAAAATAATAATTATCTAAAATTAACTAACAGTAAACAAAATTTAACTAAAAATTTAGAAAGTAAAAATAAGAAATTAAACTATAAATCAAACTTTAGAAAACTAGAAAAACAAAATAATGTTTTGCAAAATAAAATTAATAAATTAGAAAACATTATTAATAATTTTATAAACTCACAAAATCTAGATTTAAATTATAAATCAAAATCAAATTTAAAACAAAACTTTCATAAACTTAATTATAATAATGTACCTTTTAATTATAAAACTAAATAATAATAATAATAATAATAATAATAATAATAATAATAAAACAACAACAACAATAATAATAATAATAAAACAACAATAATAATAATAATAAAACAACAACAACAATAATAATAATAATAATAATAATAAAACAACAATAATAACAATAATAACACAATAAATAAATAACTAAACAATAATAAATCATGTATGACTTGACTTGCCATGTTCATGCATACTTATCTATTATTTAACATGTCATGCATCTTCTCTTTATGCTGTTAGAACGGTTAGATGAAAAAGGTTTACCAAATCCTACAACATAGCATCGGAATGGATTGGAATGATAGTACGTCAAGGAAACTTTGTCGAAGGAATGTCTAGGCTGAATATGAAATTCTACCTGGTGCACTAGACTTAGTGGATCTGACCAAAACTACCCCAGTCAAACATGGGCTAGTTAGACCAAAAATTTAGTATTAAGTTCTTTGGGCAGGAACAGTTTGGAAAGCCTTCAACAAGTGGTCTAATGATATTCAAGTAGGTCGTATGTCTCGCCACTGAACTGAAAGCTTATCTTTAGGAAGCCTGCTTGATTAACCCAAAGCTAAGTTTTGAATCTAACTTGGGTTCAATAACCTTTCTTGATTAATTAATTCAAACCTAATTTAAACTTTAATTATCAAACCTAATTCAAACTTTAATTATCAAAAGCTAATTCAAACCTAATTCAAAATTTAATTATCAAACCTAATTCAAACTTTAATTATCAAACCTAATTCAAACCTAATTCAAACTTTAATTAAAACCCTAATTCAAACCTAATTCAAACTTTAATTATCAAACCTAATTCAAACCTATTTAAATTAAAAATTATTAAAAAAACTATATTAAAAAATTACTTTAAAACTTATTAAAATTTTAACTTATTAAAAATTATTAAAAATTATTTTAAAACTTATTAAAACTTATTAAAACTTATTAAAAATTATTTTAAAAAACTTAATTAAAATTATTTAAAAACTTAATTAAAATTATTTTAAAAACTTAATTTAAATTATTTTAAAAAATTTAATTAAAATTATTTTAAAAAAACTTAATTAAAATTATTTTAAAATTTAATTAAAATTATTTTTAAAAAAACTTAATTAAAATTATTTTAAAAAACTTAATTAAAATTATTTAAAAACTTAATTAAAATTATTTTAAAAACTTAATTAAAATTATTTTAAAACTTAATTAAAATTATTTTAAAAAACTTAATTTAAATTATTTAAAAACTTAATTAAACTTATTTTAAAAAACTTAATTAAAATTATTTAAAAACTTAATTTAAATTATTTTAAAAACTTAATTAAAATTATTTTAAAAAATTTAATTAAAATTATTTTAAAAACTTAATTAAAATTATTTTAAAAAACTTAATTAAAATTATTTTAAAACTTAATTAAAATTATTTTAAAAACTTAATTAAAATTATTTAAAAACTTAATTAAAATTATTTTAAAATTTAATTAAAATTATTTTTAAAATAACTTAATTAAAATTATTTTAAAAAATTTAATTAAAATTATTTTAAAAAAACTTAATTAAAATTATTTTAAAAAACTTAATTAAAATTATTTTAAAACTTAATTAAAATTATTTTAAAAATTTAATTAAAATTATTTTAAAACTTAATTAAAATTATTTATAAAACTTAATTAAAATTATTTTAAAAAACTTAATTAAAATTATTTTAAAAAATTAATTATATTAAAAATTAATCAAAATTATTTTAAACAATAAATAAATTAATTTAACTTTAACCTTTAAAAAGTAATTAATTAAACTTAAATAATCATACTGAATTGAAACTAACTTCTGTTTAAACCAATTATTAATCTAACAATCAACCTACAACTATAGCAATTAAAATTAATTCTTAACCTAATTAATAATCATTGAATTTTTAAATTAATCCTTTATTATTAGTTAATAAATTTAAAATCTCTAAACTAAATATTAGTTCAAATAATGTTACCATTAATTATCATTCATTTTAACCCAAAATTAATTTAAGTTAAACTAAAATTCAATTTAAGTTAAAAAAAAAACTCAAAACCAATAAAGTCGTCTCACACAATTATAGAATTACCATACTTGAAAATTTAGAATGGGTGAGATGATAAGAAAATTAAAATTTAAACTATTTTCTTAAAAAGGATTTTGAAAACTTATAAATCTATTTTCTTATGAAATATTTTTCAAATCTTGATTGATGATTGATTTGGTGTATTATATATATAATTATTACTATTCACCGCCTAATTCTTTAGAACCTTAAGTCAATCGTGACCCTTAGACACACATAGAAAAGTCTTCCTTATGGGTAACAAGGATATCTAAAAAATAGTGTCCAGTTAAAGGGGAGAGATTTGGTTGAAGGACATATTTTTTATTCAAAATCATGCTTTTGAAAACATATTTTTTTTAAAAAAAAATGTTTCAAAACACTTTTTGAAAATTGCTTACAAAAGTTTATCCTTTAAATATTCTTCAAACTCATAGCTTTTTGAACACTTTTTGAAAAATCATAGTTTCAAAAATACTTTGAAAATTCCTTTAAAATTTTATGTTTCATACTTTCGAAATACTCTTTGAAAAGGACGTTTGATAAAAATTCTTTACAAATATTTTTGAAACATATTGTTTGAAATATTTTTTAACAAATTCTAAGAAATTTTGCAAGCATTAAAGTCTTCTATATCATGGTTTTGCAAAAATACTTTAATTCTTGAAATACTTTTTGAAACATATTCTTGAAGAGATTTACTTAATGCATTCTTCAGAATTATTTTGAAAAAGATACAGCAAATTTACTCAATTTTTTCATGGATTAAGGCATTTTTAAAATCTCTATTAATCATTTTTGAAAACTCTATTATACATCTTTCAAAACGGGTGAGGGAATACCTTAGACATATCTTGAAAATAATTAAAAGTTTTCCATCATTGTTGGTGCAAAACTTAGGGATCCTTAGCAATTAAAGTCATTCATGAAGAGGTCTTTTTGTTGTATGACAAAAGGGGGAGAAGAAGGGTTTAAGTTAGAAATCTAAATCTTTTTGAATTGACCTAACTTAAACATATTTGTCAAACATCAAAAAGGGGGAGATTGTTGGTGCAATCGGCCTCCAAGGTTTTAATGTCAGACAAATATGTTTAAGTATGCTTAAGTATGTTTAAGTATGAAGTTTGATCTAGGGAAATCCTAGTTGTAGGCTAGGCAAGGGAAGTCCTAGTTGGAGGCTAGGCAAGGAGAGAAATCTCGGTATATCGTGGAAGCCAGGTGGATAGGTCTGGAGGACTTGATCCCTAGGTAACCGAATACTGAGTCCTAGTTGTAGGCTAGGTAAGGGAAATCTCGGTATGTCGTGGAAGCCAGGTGGATAGGTCTGGAGGACTTGATCCCTGGGTAGCCGAATACTGAGTCTTGGTGAGTGAAGCCAAGTGGAGAAAATCTTAGGGGGTGGTAACCTTAGGTAACGAGAAGTCTTGGAGGAGTGAACTCCAAGCAAGGTTGATCGGATGGTTTCCGGTCGACCGCGCGCGGTCGACCGGACCAGAGGATCTCGTAAATCTAGGTTTAGGTTTACTATTGTTTTCTGTATTACTATTATTGTTGTTGACTAATATAGTATTGCAGGAAAAGTCTTAGTGGATCAGGCGATCAGACACTGAGCAGACAAAAGACCAAACATGTCTGGAGGATCATGTTTGGCAGGTAAGTTGAGGTAAACAACTGGAGGAGTGACAGTGAGGTCGGGTTCCCAAAGGGAACAACCTAAGGTCGCTGATCCAACTGAAGAAACCGAGAAGGTTTCCAAGTTGAGATCAAGACAGTCCTACTGTCTTTATATTACTCATGTATTATATATTACTGTTCTAACCTTTTTGTTGCAGGGATACTTTGCTTAACTCTGTGTTGCAGGCATAACCGGATCGGTCGACCGAACAGAGGGATCGGTCGACCGAACCAAGTTAACTCAGCACAGATCAGTTATGTCAGCAACGATCAGAAGCAAAAGGAAGTTAAGCTGATCGGTCGACCGAACCCATGGATCGGTCGACCAAACGATCAATATTAATGACCCAGTAAATGCAGAACACGACAAATCTCGACGAACAGGGAAGGAGTCTGTTCGGTCGACCGAACAGAGGGATCGGTTGACTGAACCATTGAAGACAAATTAAAGCACAATTACGAGCCAGCGTCAGATTGCCAGCTGGAGGTGATCGGAGCTGGTTCGGTCGACCAAACAGGGGATCGATCGACCGAACCTTCAGTACGCCTATAAAACCAAGCTCGAAGACAGAGGCAAAAACAACTCTTCTGATCATCTCAAAAGTTCTTATTCACGTACGGATTGTGCTACACATCTTCAACAACTCAGCAAGTCACTCCGTCCGGAAGTACCGACCAAGCTACATTCTACGTATACTATTGTCGGTATACTTATTTTATATTGTACTTAATTGTAAATAAGATAGTAGGCTTGTTACTATCTTATTCCATTGTACTTGTACGATCTGCTTCTCTCCGAGGACTTCGGAGAGAAGAGTTTTAGTGCTTTGCCCATCGGTGCGGTCAAGGACCGCAGGCCTTCGAGTAGGAGTCAAGCTAGGCTCCGAACGAAGTAAATAAACGTGTCTCTTTCTTTAAGTTCTGCTGCACATTTCTGATTTGAAAAGGAAAAGAAAAGTTTTAAAACGAGCGATATTCACCCCCCCCTCTATCGCTTCCAACAATCTATCAATTCTCTCCCTGACTTCACGGACATTGGAGGTCCAGGGATCGATGCTATTCCTCTCCCCAACTCCACGGATATTCAGGAGTCGAGGGATCGAGTTAGATCCTTATCCGATCAGCAGGCTATTTTTATATTATAGTTCCCCTCACTCCATGGGTATTTGGGAGTCGAGAGACCGAGTTAGATCCTTATCCGATCAGCAGGCTATTTTTCTATTATAGTTCCCCTCACTCCATGGGTATTTGGGTCAAGAAACCGAGTTAGATGCTCAACCGATTAGTAGGATATTTTTCTATTATATTCCCTTACTCCGTGGGTATTTGGGAGTCGAGAGGCTGAGTCGGATTCCCAGTCGATCAGCAGGTTAGTTTGTCTATTATATTTCCTCTTCTGAAGACAAGATCTTTTATAACTCCAAGTATCAGACTGGCGATGCCCTAAACTCCTAAGTAGGCAATCAGGTTATAAGTGAGCATGCTCTCGCGCTATGTCCCAGACTCCCGAGTAGCCAACCGAGTTATAAGCGAGCATGCTCTCGCATCATGTCCCAGACTCCCGAGTAACCCACCAGGTTATAAACGAGCCTGTTCTTGGACCAAAGTATTGCCACTAGGACTAGAGTATCTCTATCAGTATGTCCTCTTCAGAGCTCAACCTCTTCAGTTTGGGGTCAACCTATTTCCACTAGTCTCGAACCAACGCATCGTCACTGGTCTCGAATCAGAGTATCATCACTGGACTTCAACCAGAGTATCACACGAGCTCCATGCCCTCCAATCTCTCAGGATCTGTGCCTGCTCGACTCACAAGTTTTGTACCCACTCGGTTGACAAGCTTTGCTCTCGTTCTTGCTCGCTTTCGATCTCACGGGCTTCGCACCTGCTCGGTTCAAGGGATCCTCTCCCACTTAGCTCATGAGCTTCGCAATCACTCGCCTCACTCTCCACTTTGCTCGACATTCTCCTTGCTTGCCATTCGAGACTTATCTCTCGTCGCTCGGTCGACACTTGTTGTCTCACTCGGTGCTCGCCTCACTCGTCGCCTTGCCCGACATTCGTCGCTTGGTTGATACCTATTTTATTCGACTCTTACTCGGCATTGCAATTGCCTGCATGACATTCGCCTAGTCGTCTGCTCAATATTCACCCGATCACTTTGCTCAGCATCTGCTAGGCCTCTATTAGGTCATTTGCTCGATATTCACTCAATCATCCGGGTAGTATTTGGTCAATCGCTTGCTCGACCTTCTGTTCGCTGCTCAGCCCGACTCCTCACTCATCATTCTGCTCAATACCACACTTACATTGCCGCTCTGCTCGGTGCCACTCTCGCCTAGCTCATCACTCTACCCGGCACCCGTCGCTTGGTCATTATCTATTTTACTTGTCGCCACCTCAGCATTAGCACGATTGTCAGTTCGACATCCACCCAATCTCGCTTGACATTTTCTTGATCAATCCACTCGGTATCCGTCTGTTGTTCCACTTGGCACTCCTTATGCCACTTGGCTTGGCATTGCTTATGCTGCTCAGCTCGATATTGTTAGTGCAATTTACACTAATGATCTAACTCATGTTTTGATGAATGACAAGTGATTTAAATTTAGAGTGTTTTGTGATCTAATTGCTTTACCAAGTTTACAAGAATTAATAGATCTAAAGGACCTGACACTAGGCTGAAATCCAGTTAGGTCCACAGGACCTGATAGTTTGTGCGAAACCCAGATAGGTCTACGGGACCCAATATTTAACGGGAAGTCCAATTGAATCCATGGGACCTGACAACCGACCGAAGTTTAGTTGAGTTCTCGGGACCTGACAACTGGCGGGAAGACCTAGTGGGTCAAAGACAAGTCAAGAGACTATAGTTGATAGTAAGAGGTAAGCAACTAGAGGAGAGATCCAGTGTGAACGCATTCCTAGTTGAGGGAACTGTAGACGTCAGTTCAGCTTAGGTCCATTTGGGAAACCTAAACTGAGACCTTGACTAAATCCTGGTCTCGGAGAAATAGAATCTAATTACTACTCCCATCTTATTATATTATGCTAACTTTGTTTTACAAGATAAATATATCTTTATTGGTTGGAATAACCCTTTTTTTGCAGGAAAGAAGATGCTGAAAAAAGGGAGTCCGGGCAACCGGAGCTGGTTCGAGCGCCCGGACCAACCTCACCTGGGCGGGCACCAGGCACTCGGGCGGTTCGGGCCCCTAGAGCTAGTCCAAGCGTCCAGACCAGAAAAGTTATCTAGGAGATGAATTGGAATGCATCGACTGGTCGAGTCCACGTCAACGGTCCGGGCGCCCGGAGGGGGCCTGGGTGCCTGGAAGTGGATAAAACTTCACGGATGAAATTTTGACGAGAGATCGCCATGTTAGCATGGTCCAAGCACCCTGAGGGGTTCCAAGCACTTGGAATGGGCCTATATAAGAGCCTTCGACCAGCAACTTCAACACATTATTTGCTACAATTTTTGTACTCACGTGCTACTCCGAAAAGGTCTTTGGGATACCTAAAAGCTGCACCGACAACCTGCGCTCAAGTTTTTAAAGTTGTGTTATCGGTATAATTTAATTGATGCAATTGTACTTAAAATTTTGTAATTGCTTCATGATTATAGTGATTTCTCAACGAAAGCACTTAGTGAGTGTGAGCCTTGGAATAGGAATCGTCAAAGACTCCAAACCAAGTAACACCACCTATGTTAGCATTCACTTTTCGTCTCTGTTCTTTTCTACTACGTACTCTTGATTTTTAAAAAAGAGAAAAATATAATTCACCCCCCTAGCATATTTATGGTCCTACAAACATTCCTTATGTCACTCTGCTCAGAACTCACCATTTAGGCAACACTTGCCACGCTTGTTGCTTCATCGATACTCGTCTTATTCAACACTTGTTTAGTACTATTTTTCGCTACTCGCTCTGCATCGCTATTATCGTTCGATTGGCATCGCTATTGTCACTTACTCAACGCCACTTTCGTTGCTCGATCGACATCGTCATAATTATTAACTCGACATTACACGGCAAACCCAGCAACCAGACCCTGTACTTGAGAGTGATTCAAAACTTACGATGGACTGTCTAGTCAATCAGACTTGCACCTCCTTCGACTAGACTTGAAAGAGAGACTTGTGATACGATGGGTAGAGATGAGGACATGTGGGCATGAGGGGCATGGGGTTATTTCACTATTATGGTTTTTAGAGAGCGAGGGCTTCATTTTTAGGCAGATCGCGTCACGCACGGGGAGGGCAGGGAACTCACACCTGTTGGTGCGGGAAGCATCCGATGATCGAACCTTAGTTTTGATAATGGCAAAGGATTCAAAGTTAAGTTAGTCTGTGATCTAACATGTGTGAATGAGTGTTTCAGGAAAGTCCTAGCTGCGGTTAGGCAGGTAAAAAACCCTAAGGGGTGGTAACCTTAGGTCCTAGGGGGCGGTAACCCTAGGTGGAGGAAAAGCCTAAGGGGCGGTAACCTTAGGTCCTAGGGGGTGGCAACCCTAGGTGGAGAAAAACCCTAGAGGGCGGTAACTCTAGGTCCTAGGGGGTGGTAACCCTAGGCGGAAAGTCCAGTCGGTCTGGAGGACCGGACTGGCATCAGGTAATCTCTCCTGAGGGGAGTAGGTGAGGACGCGTTCCCTGTAGAGGGAACAGTAGGCGTTGGGTTGACCTAGGGTTTCCGGTTGAAATCCGAAGTCAGACTCGGACAGTCCGAAGACTGCCAGCTCTTTTTTCACTTATGAACTATCAGATTCTAACATTGTCTTGCAGGGTATGCAATTGCTCATACTAACCTTGTTTTGCAGGAGAAGCGGCTCCTGGAAAAAGGAGGTCCGGGCGCCCGGAACAGGTCCGGGTGCCTGGGACCAACTTTTATCTCCTGCGCGACTTCACCACGTGGAGCAACCTAGTTGGCTGGCCACGTCACACTCCAGGCGCCCGGAAAGGTCCCAGGCGCCCGGAACCTCATATAAAAGGAGGGTTGAGGTGCAGCTTCAAAGACAACAATCTTCTAAGCATTCTCCGTGCGACAAGCTGCTAACGTCTCGACTCAGAAGTGCTGCAACGACAATTCGGAGCTTCAGCTTTATTCTTTTTATTGTCGGTACAATATTCTTTTCTGCTTAAATTGTACTTAGTGTGTAATAGCTTTTACGAATTATAGTTGTTGCCCACCGGAAGAGATTAAGGATCACGGGCCTTCGAGTAGGAGTCGTCACAGGCTCTGAACGAAGTAAATCCTTCGTGTCCATTTCATTTACTTTTCCGCTGCGTTATTTCTGAACAAGCTTTTACGATTTCAAAAAACGAAATAGCCACGAGCGCTATTCACCCCCCTCTAGCGCTTTCGATCCATCAACACCGACACTGTTGCCTGAGCTCGCAAGCATGCCAGCAACCCATATTCCCTCAGGTCTATCCATGTTGACATGCAAGCACATCGGTGAATCGCCGCTCCCCCTTCTCCTCTGCTCTGCTCTCTCTCTCTCTCTCTCTCTCTCTCTCTCTCTCTCTCTCTCCCCCCAAGGAGGTCAATGGCCCCTTGCTGCCTTCGCCCTTAGCCAGACGCCACCACCTCCAGCAGCCAAGCGCCCCTTGTCGCCTCTCTCTCCCTCTTCACGGTGACGCCACTGCACCGTCTTCGCCTCACGCACGCCACACGACCCTGTCGTTGACGCCACCGACTTCTCCTCTCTCGAACGCACGTTGTCGTCACGAGGTTGGGCTCACGCCACCTCTAGCATCCGTTGCCCTCCGGGCCCCGACAACCCACGCATCGTCTCCGGTGTCGCCTCCCCTTCTTCTTGTACACCCGCAATATCGCCGCCTCCGGTGGCCAGCACTCTCCAGGACACCGCCTTCAGCGGTAGTCTCCTCTTCCCCGTCTACTGCCGCTGCCTCCTTTCGGCCTTGGATGTCGCATTGCCTCCTCAACTCCCTCCTATGGGTCGTCCTCACTATAGCATGCTTTCGACGTTGATATGGCATCTGATCCATTGCTGTGTTTTCGGCCATTGAGCCGTTATGTTTTTCCCTTCGTAACACTATTATGATTATGAGTTATTGGTATTATGATTATGAGTTGTTGGTTGGTCCTAGGAAGATCGTACCGGTTCCACTGTACAAAATTTTATACAAGTGTCGAACATTTCCTAAATAACCTATTGTGTTCTTTAGAAATTAAATTAGGAATCACAAACGGAACATTAAATTACTCAATACACTTAGAGTGTACTAGTGTAATTTATTAGTCAAGATAAACTAATACCTAATTATACTACGACTATTCCAATGGTTTGTTCCTTTCCATCTTGTTGTGAGCAACTGTTTATAATTTATAAAGAACTGATAACATGATCTTCTATATGTGACACCACATATTATGTTATCTACAATATAAATTAATCGAACAACTACACTAATCATGTAGACATTTGACCAATGTGATTCTTATTTCTAAGTAAATGTTTACAAAAAGCTAGGTTTTTAGTATACATTCCAACACGGTGGCCACCGCTCTCCGAGACACCGCCTTCAGCGGTAGTCTCCTCTTCCCCGTCTACTACCGCTGCCTCCTTTCGGCCTTGGATGCCGCATTGCCTCCTCAACTCCCTCCTCTGGGTCGTCCGCACTATAGCATGCTTTCGACGTTGATCTGACATCTGATCCATTGTTGTGTTTTCGGCCATTGAGTCGTTATGTTTTGCCTTTCGTAACACTATTATGATTATGACTTATTTGTATTATCCGACCTGTGAGCCGTTATTATGATACAACCTTCATGCCGCTATAACATTCGAGCATGTGAGCTATTGTCATATTTCGACCTACATGCAATCTTTTGGATCCATGTCATGTCTGGCTTTGGGTCGTTATCCCCAGATTCAGCTCCTCAGCATGCTTACATTCATCAACTCTTCCGGGTCACAACGAATTGATCAGCATCACGACTAGCTCACCAGTCTACCAGAGGGCGCCCTCATGGGGCAAGGTATGTCATTGTATTCATTCTTTATTTATTTCGTTATTCTACCATTATCTTATTCCTTATATATTCGTGGGATCTACCTCGAGTATCGGGGTGTCAGGGACTAGGGCAACCCGGTCACTGTCTACAGGTAGCATTGACTAGAGTCCTTCAGATGATTCGATCAACATAGAAAACAACTCATCACACCCTCCCCCCTCTAAGTCATGATGATTCAGTCAACATTCCAGCCTCATCATTCTGGTTGTTCCGTCTTCTCAGCTTTTAGATGGGATCAGACCTAAAATGCTCATAATGATATGAAACCAACTCCTTTTAGATCATTTAGTTCTTATGGACCTAAAGAGTTTAAAATGACATGAAAGCAGTTTCTCTGTGTTCATTTAGTTCTCCTTTTTATATAAATACCCTCAAACATCAATTTGACCAACTAAATTGAGAGTATTTATTTTTTAAACATGATTCAACCATTTTTTTTAAAAATAATCTGATTAATTTTGAAACTAGGGTACATAATTTGTAAATTTCAGAAATTTTTCTATATGATTCGATAATAAAGTTGTTATATATATAAAATATGATTCTATATATTTTTTATAATTTAAATAAAATATATAATTAAAAAAATTATACTATATATGATAGTGTAGGTTGATATATTGTTTGCCCTAGTGCGCTCCCCCCGTGCGCATGAGGGGAGTCCACAAGCCACCGTCAACACCATGTGGGTGTGCCCCTTTAGGTGCTAACGCGAGCGCGCACACTAGGGGCACACAGCATATCATCATTGATGAGAGAGGAACATATATATATATATATATAGGTGACGCTTCGTGCATGACTATGAGCGACATGCATGTGTCATTGCCAGCTTGATTTTTTTGTAAAAAAATATTCTTTTTATTCTCTCTCCTTCTGCCTTATATTCAAATCGATGGCGAGAGAATTTTCTCAAATTCTAAATTTCCCTCGTTCTTACCTCTTCCTTTGCCACCGTCTTTCGTCGTAGCATGCTCCTACTGGACAAGCAAAAGCAAAGACGCTGCAAGTTACTTAGATAACTTATAGTCACATGCTTGTTCTCGAGCTCGTTGGAAGCTCAAGAAATTGCCACCGAACACATAGTCGACGCTGGTTTGCTTAGCACCCCTCTCCATTCTCAATCGTAAGTCTTTCCGCTCCACTATTTGTTTTTCAATTCTATGCAATATTTTTTAGGTCTGATATATCCTACAATGCACAAGCCCTAGCTGCTTTCTTATTAGTTTTAACTTATATAATTTGTAGGGAACTTTCCAATCATCAATTCCTACATTTCATAGCCAATGGTAATTTATTTCATTTAAGTTGTAATTCTCTACCATAATCCTTATATATATTAGAAGGAAGGATTTATGTTACAACGTACAAGACCGATGCCTGCAGCCACTTGGACAGTTACCTGCTACATGTTGTAGCAGCTACTTCGATGATTAGCTGCTACACCTTATATCAGCTAAATGTTCAAGTAACTGCTACAACATGTAGCAACTACTTGATAAGTCATTTCATTTTAAGTTGTAATTCCTTCTATTCATAATATATACTATGTATACGTGTTTCTAAATGATATATTTAAATATCATAGGAGAAAATACATGTTATCTTTATTGGATGTATAGTTGCTACTGTTGGTCCCTTTGGAGGCCGGCAAGAGGGGAGGGGTGAATTGCCCTACAAATTAAAACACGAACCTTTCTCGGATTTCAACTATATAATGAACACTTGTAATAAATAAATAAAAGAGACTAAGTAAAGAAAAACAGACACCAGAGTTTTACTTGGTTTGCAATCAGGGGATTGCTAATCCAAGAATGTAAGCGCACTATCTGATTCTCCTCTGGGCGGGTAGCCTCTTACAGCGTTGAACGTACAAGAAAAAAAGTAAAGCACACAGAAGTTGATTACAAGTTCGTCGTTCTGATTAATTGATTTGCTTCTGGACCAAGGCTATATTTATAGCCTTGGTCGGGGCGCCTAGAAGGGTTCCGGGCGCCCTGGGGGGATAAAACTTTATCCCCCAACGTTCAGATCGAGTTTGACTCGATCTGGTCAAAAACCTCATTCCGGGCGCCCCGGATGGTTCCGGGCGCCCCGGAGGAGTCCGGGCGCCCCGGATGGTTCCGGGCGCCCCGGACCCCAAAAGTCAACTATGGTTGACTTTTTCCGTCCGTTCGCTCCGCTTCGGTTCAGCTCGTCTCGGTCCGGGTTTTCTGTTCCGGCTCCACTAGCTTGGGTGATCTCGGCCATCCAGAATAGGGCTCACCCGAACCCATGTTCCGGCCTTCTCCTCGAGCAGCCTTCCTTCCCGGTTTCTCGGCCCTCGAATGCCGCGCACGTTCTTCTCGTCCACCGGTGTACTCTTCCGCGGACACCTCATCCCTCGGACGCACCGAGCCCGTCGGCTCTCTCCCGTGCCGTCCTTCTCGCTAGCCGCGTCTTCCGCTCGACTTCCTGTGTTCCTAAGTTCCTTCACACTTAGACACAAGGGTTAAACAACGCAGGACCTAACTTAACTTGTTTGATCACATCAAAACACCTCGGGGTTCCAACAATCTCCCCCTTTTTGATGTGAGCAACCCAAGTTAAGCTAGGGAAAAACATATGCAATAAAAACAATTTATTTGTAATTAAGTCCAAAGATATTTCATAAAAAAGTTTATATACCTCCCCCTAGACTTAACATTCTTCTCCCCCTTTGATCACATTAAAAATAGGGGTTCTTTAAACAAGTCTAAGGTAAAAAAAAATTTAAGTGAATTTTCATAAAACTTTCTAAGGCAATTAATATTAATTTCTAAGGCAATGTTTCAAAAGAGAATATTTAGTAAAAAAAAAAAATTCTAAGTCAATATTCAGAATATCTTTTATCTAATTTCATAAAAGATTTCTAAGGCAATTTTCAAAGGAAAATGTCTAAGACAATATTCATAGAAAAATTTCTAAGTTAATAAAAAAAATCTAAGTCAATAATTATCAGAAATTTTCTAAGTCAAAAATTTATTATTATTATTATTATTATTATTATTTTAAAATATTTTCTAACACAAATTGAATAACTCTTTTAAAGCATTAGGTAAATTAAATTAATGCTTTTTCAGTTAGTCAATTAAACTTTTCATTTCGATACTTGACTTCCAGGTCGTGGCGAGGCACTAGGCCTTCTTGGTTATTGGAGCAACAACCACTTCCTTAGACAAAGCCTCATAATGAAATTAGTCATTTAATTTCCTTGCTGAAAATGCTAAGTCTAATTTTAAATTAAACAAGTTTTTGGAACCCAGTAGAGGTTCCTACCTACAGGGTTAACCAAGTAATTCCTAGGTACATAGATTTTTGATATATTTCTAATTTGACTTTGATGAAATCTATAGTACCAATTTAAACCTCTATAATTTCTAAAAGTAGAAATATTTGAACTTTTATATTTTTTCAATCTTTCTATTTCTTTTTTTAGTTTTTCATTTTCAATTTTCAATTTATCAAAATCCTCTATAAGACATGATTTTGCTAAAATTCTTTTTGTTTCCAAAATTTCATTTTTTAATTTGATATTTTCATTTTCTAATTTATACATGGATTTAATCATTGCCTTAATGCCAGAATAAAGTTGATCAGGAGGTAAGAGGCATACCTCACTTACCATGTCGGACTTGAAACCTGAATCTCCCCCTGCTTCACTGCTTTTATCCGAGGTCGCTCCCCCTTCATCGATGCTAGGTTCTGATATACTTTGTCTATCGTAGCTTGCCATTAGTGCTATCCCGGCATATTCTTGAGCTTCTGATTCGGATGAAGAAGTGTCGTCCCAAGTTGCTTTTAGGTTGTGTTTCTTGGGAGACTTCCTTTTGGCCTTTTTGAGTTCTGGGCAGTCTTCTCTTAGGTGTCCCTCCTTCTGACACTGGTAGCACCGTACCTTTCTTCTACCTTTTTGATTCTTTTGATTCTGCATTTTAAATTTATTAGATCTAAATTTTTTTTTAAAGTTTCTTACCATGTACGCTTCTTGATCGTCTTCGGATTCTGACTCGGGTTCATCCTTGTTGGTTGCGTTCAGCGCCATAGTTGTGTCCTTTGATATCTCTGCATATCTAGTTTCGTGTAATTCAAGTGTAGAAAACAACTCTTCTAAAGTACTTACCTCCAAGTCTTTTGAGATGTAGTAAGCATCGACGATTGATGTCCACTCCGGAGTTCTTGGAAACGCGTTTAGTGCGTAGCGTATAGTGTCCTGGTTTGTCACCTTTTCACCAAGGTTTTCGAGACCAGTAACTAGTTCTTTTACCTTTGCATGTAGACTGGCTACTTTCTCACCTTTCTCCAGATGGATGTTCATCAGTTTGTTGCGGAGGATGTCCCTTCTAGCGAGCTTTGCTTCGGACGTGCCTTCGTGAAGTTCCAAGAACTTCTCCCAAAGTTCTTTAGCAGATAAATAGTTTCCGATGCGGTTGACCTCTTGAGGCGGTAACACGCTCAGCAGGTGATGTTCCGCATGGCTGTTTGCTACCGACTCATTCTGCTCCTTCTTTGTCCAATCGCTCTCTTCTTTTTCTTTTCCATCTTTATCTGTTGGAGCTACAAAACCATATTTCATAATAAATCGAATTTCAAAATATGTTTTTAGGAATACCTCCATACGACGCTTCCAGTCTGCGAAGTTCCCCTCAAATTTTGGTGGGACGATGCTTGGTCCGGCCATCGTGTTGCTTCAATCGGCGGTTAGTCCTCTTGAAGCGAACCTCGCTCTGATACCACTTGTTGGTCCCTTTGGAGGCCGGCAAGAGAGGAGGGGTGAATTGCCCTACAAATTAAAACACGAACCTTTCTCGGATTTCAACTATATAATGAACACTTGTAATAAATAAATAAAAGAGACTAAGTAAAGAAAAACAGACACCAGAGTTTTACTTGGTTTGCAATCAGGGGATTGCTAATCCAAGGAATGTAAGCGCACTATCTGATTCTCCTCTGGGCGGAGTAGCCTCTTACAGCGTTGAACGTACAAGAAGAAAAGTAAAGCACACAGAAGTTGATTACAAGTTCGTCGTTCTGATTAATTGCTTTGCTTCTGGACCAAGGCTATATTTATAGCCTTGGTCGGGGCGCCTGGAAGGGTTCCGGGCGCCCTGGGGGGATAAAACTTTATCCCCCAACGTTCAGATCGAGTTTGACTCGATCTGGTCAAAAACCTCATTCCGGGCGCCCCGGATGGTTCCGGGCGCCCCGGACCCCAAAAGTCAACTCTAGTTGACTTTTTCCGTCCGTTCGCTCCGCTTCGGTTCAGCTCGTCTCGGTCCGGGTTTTCTGTTCCGGCTCCACTAGCTTGGGTGATCTCGGCCATCCAGAATAGGGCTCACCCGAACCCATGTTCCGGCCTTCTCCTCGAGCAGCCTTCCTTCCCGGTTTCTCGTCCCTCGAACGCCGCGCACGTTCTTCTCGTCCACCGGTGTACTCTTCCGTGGACACCTCGTCCCTCGGACGCACCGAGCCCGTCGGCTCTCTCCCGTGCCGTCCTTCTTGCTAGCCGCGTCTTCCGCTCGACTTCCTGTGTTCCTAAGTTCCTGCACACTTAGACACAAGGGTTAAACAACGCAGGACCTAACTTAACTTGTTTGATCACATCAAAACACCTCGGGGTTCCAACAGCTACAACATTGTAGTAGCTACTTGAAATGTTAACTACTACAACGGTGAAGCAGCTACTTCAACGACTACCTACTACAATGTTGTAGTAGCTACTGTTGGGACCGATGTGCCCGCTAGAGGGGGGGTGAATAACGTCTCGTCGCGCGCTCGTTGGTTGCGTCGTCTTGATGATATGCAGCGGAATACTAATACAAACACAACCAATGCTAACTCAAGGATTTACTTGGTATCCACCTCAAGAAGAGATGACTAATCCAAGGATCTACACACTCGAGCACTCTCCACTAGTAAACAACTCCTTCTCGGTAGCAGTCGGAGATGGAGAAGCCTCGTACAAACACACACAACACTACAACACTTACACAAGAAGAAGATACAAGAATACAACTGAAATACACCCTTCTTCTTGCTTATTTGTTGCTTGTTGTTGCCTCTTGAACCTTGGGGGTGCACCCCAAGAGCCTTCAAGAACTGATGGGAAGCTCAGAGAAGATCGCCGAAGAAGCTCGCAAGGAACTGTAGCAACCTATGTTCGAACCATGCAGAGAAGAAAGCTCACCTCGACCTTTATACATCACGCTCCTAGGGCTCCCAATCGATTGGATATCCTCCCAATCGATTGTCACGTCAGCTTCGCGCAATCCCAGCCGTCCATAGCTCGTTTCCTACACAACGGTCACTTCCCAATCGATCAACCGATCGATTGGGGTTGCCTGAATCAATCGGCTGATCAATTCAGAACCTTTCTATGCTCTTGTGATCGCGCGAGAGTTTCTGCTGCCCAATCGATCGACCGATCGATTGACAGCTCTCAATTGATCGCTCGATCGATTGGGAAAGCCTCTGTGCTTGCGATTTCACATCCCAATCGATCGGTCGATCGATTGGGTCTTCCTATAATCGCAGAACAGTCCAAATCGATCAACCGATTGATTTGGACCCTGTTCAATCGATCACCCGATCGATTGAACACCCTGAACTTGACTCAAACTTAAGACCAAAGTCCCAAACCCAACTTCCGGTCATTCGTGACCTATTGGGTCTCCATGCCTAGCATTTGGTCACACCCGACCAACCTCGAACTAGCCTTCTAGCCTCCTCCATCAGCCTTGCGTCCTTCGGATATCTCCCCATCCTTCACGCCTTGCCTTCAGGAGCTTTCTTCGGCCTCATCCTAGTTGTCGGGTCTTCCTTGCCAAGTCATACCAGGACTTGCCTTGCCAAGACCACATGCTTGGACTTTTCATTTGCCTGGCTCCTCACTAGGACTTTCTCCTTTGCCAAGATCACACTTGGACTTTCCAATTGTCTGACTCCTCACCAGGACTTTCTCCTGCCTAGCTCCTCACTAGGACTTTCCCGTTGCCCGGCTCTTCACCAGGACTTTCCAAATGCCTAACATTCAGTTAGGACTTTCCCAGTCAAGTCTCCTGTCAACCTTGACCTACTTGACTTGCATTCTCATCAACCTAGTCAATCCTTTGATCATCTCCATAATCGGATGATTGCTCCAACAATCTCCTTATATTGTCAAATATCAAAATTCAAATCCTGACTCAAGCTTGACTTAACTCAAGCTTAGTCAAACTGGTCAACCTTGACCTAGGGAAATTGCCCTAACAATTTTCCCCTTTTTGATGTTTGACAATACCTCTAAGTTAGGCTAAATCCTATAGCCTCAACCTCTTCTTTATCACAAGGCTAAGTCCCATAGCCTTAACCTTTTCTTTATCACAAGACTAAATCTCATAGTCTTAACCTCTTCTTTATACCAAGGCTAAATCTCATAGACTTAACCCTTTCATGACAAGGCATTAATAAAGCTTTCCTTCATTCTCTCCCTTTCCTAGAGGGCAAACTCCCCCTTCTTGGGATGAAGGCTTAACTTAACCTTCAATTCTCCCCCTTTGTCACACATCAAAAACTGAAAACAAACTCTTCTCCATAAGAGTTAGCTCTATGTTGTTTACAACCTCATATGTTGTTAACAACCCTACAATGAAGATCTCATATTCCTCATTGTCTCCAAAGCTCCCCCTTGAGCTCTACTTCACTTCACAATGCTCATCCTAGAGCATGCATCAACTTCCCAATGAAACTCCCATTCATTGTATTCAATGCTCCCCCTTGAGCATTAATCTTCTTTAAAATGCTCATCCGAGAGCATTTTCCACTTTACCAATGAAGGTCTGATCTCCTTCATTAATTCAATTCTCCCCCTTGAGCAATAATCTACTCCACAATGCTCATCCGAGAGCATTTATCATCCTAGCAATGAAGATAACCAATCTTCCATTGCTCCCTAATACTCGACCCTGAGTATTATCCATTGCGAAGGTTTAACCCCCTTCCATGGTCCTTGAAGATAAATTTTCATGCATTCAAGGAGTAACTCCCTCTAAAAACATGGTCAAACTTCTGTCATTGCACCAACAATGACTTGCAGCTCCTAAACAATTAGGAAAACCAACACTTGAAGTTTTAAGGTTCAAAATTCAATAATGAAACTAAACCCCAACCTAAACTTCACCTAGGTCTACCTTAACCAATCCATACTTGCTTTCATCATGAAAACTCCCCCTAAATGTATACAAGTGTATTCCAAAGGGTTAGGAATGGTTAATGATCCTTGAAAACCAAAACTTGAAGTTTTGAAGTTCCAAAATTTGAAATTGAAACTATACCCCATCCTAAACTTCACTTTGATTTATCTTAACCAATCCATACCTGTTTTCATCAAGAAAACTCCCCTAAATGTATACAAATATATTCCAAGGGATCTGGAATGGTTATTGGAATTTGAAGTGGCTTAAAGTGCTGAATCAGGCTTTTCAGGCCAAAATCAAACTTCCCAATCGATTGAAGTTAGGACTCAATCGATTGAAATCACTTCAATCGATCCATTGATCGATTCTACAAGCTATTACTCGCAAAAATTCCCTCTTAATCGATCGACTAATCGATCCATCCTGGGTCAATCAATCGGCTGATAGATGTTAGTTAGAGCCCTAGAGCCAATCATTTGATGATTGTATGGACTCATGTATATCATATTCTTTTATATTAATAAAGGCATTTGTTTGGTTATTATACTTATTTATATTAGTGCCAAATAGACTAAGTATAATAGCGTCCTTGAGTAGAAGGTTCATACCTATATCAATCGATTAGTTGAATCGATAGTGAGATGATATAGGGAACACTACTCTAAATCATTCCTAGTCGAGTATTAGCATTTAGGGACAATGTTAATACAATAAGACTAGCATGTAGGTCAGCTCGATGACTTGATCTCACAAGTCATGGATATAGAGATATCAAGCTGACACATGGGTATGCATTAGAGAATGTATACTGAATGACCCGCCATGAGAAAGTATCATGGATCGTTATATGAGTGTCATATACTTTCTCATGTGGCTATTAGTATGACTATTAGTCCTTAGACCTGAAGTCACCATGGATCCCTACATAAGGAGTTATGTACTTTGGTTTCGTCAAACGTCACCCGTAACTGGGTGGACTATAAAGGCGATTACTGGGTATATAACGAATTATGTAGAGGGATGTGAGTGATGTAGATGGGATCTATCCCTCCCATATGACGGGAGCGACATCGGTATTCTTGATAGAGTGAGACCACTAAGTGCATGGCCATGCCCAAATGAGTCAACATTAGATGTTGAGCTCATTTGATCGAGTGAGTCTACTTGGAGTTCAAGATTTAGATTGATTAGAGGATGACACGGTCTATGCCTCATATTGATCAATCTAGATGTCTAGGATAGAAGGACACTTGTCATTATTTTGTGAGGAGTCACAATTGGTAGTCACAAGGTGATGTCGGATCTCGACATTCTTGTAACTTGGGTAGTAATGATGTGTTGCTAGATACCGCTCATTACTTATGCTCCTAAATGGGTTTAGGGCATTGCCAACGTTACAAGAACCTATAGGGTCACACACTTAGGACAAATAGATGGAGATTAGGTTCATATGATGAACCAAGAGGATTAGATTTATTTGATAAATCAAATTGGATTAAGAGTAATCCTAATTGGGCTAACTTGAGTTCGACTCAAGTTGATTCATGTATTTAATGAGTCTAATTTAGATTATGACTTATTAAATCAATTTAATTTAATGAATTAGATTCATTATATTAAATTGGCTTGAATCAAATGGTTGGATTAGATCAACCATGGTAGAGATTGAGTCAAGTTTGACTTGACTAGAGAAGGAAGACCAAAGGTCAATTTTGACTTGACCTTTTGCCACCTCATTGGTGAGTTGGCATTAGGTGGACCAATAATGATGTTCCACATCATCATGGGTGCCATCTCATGGAAGTTACAAAGCCACTCTCTTAATGGTTTCATATTAATTGCAATTAATGCAATTAATTTTGTGAGTTTTGAGAAGTGGCCGGCCACTTGGTTTCTTTGTGTGAATTCATTTTTCATTCAAGTGTGCTTCTTCTTCCTTGTGTTCTTCCTCTCAAGCTCTCCCTCTCCCTCTCTTCCTTGCCTTGGCCGAATCTCACCAAGGTGCTAGCACACCTTTGTGTGAGATTTTCTCCACCTACGTGTCCGTGTGGATACATCTAGAGGATCGACGCTTGACGGTCTAGAGATCCGGCAACACCTTGGACGAACGGGAAAGCGAAAGGCACGCAACAAGGGTAAAATTCTTAACATGTAGATCTAGGAGTAGATCTAAAAGGTTTTTCCAAATTCGTACTCGTATTCTCTTCGGTTTTTCCTTGCACGAGATCCTTGGCTTTGGGTGACTCGGGGTTGCTGCGACGCGAAAAAATGATTTTCGCGGCCCGCGTGCAAGGCTTGTACGAATTTGTTTTTAGTTTTATGAAAACTAAAAGTTTCTGTAATTTTCTGTAAAAATTGAGTTTTTAGAGTTTTTATGAGTAATTTTTCCGTAGAAGCGAAGCACAAGTGTCTCGGCACTTGTAGGCTTCGGCTACCGGAAAGTTTTCTTTTAAACGGCTTCGTTTTGCCCCAAATCCGTTTGGGACAGCGGGGTCGGGTGCCATTAGATCGCAAAGGAGCAACTCACGATAGTTAGATCGTGGGTAGGGGTACTGCCCCTAACCCCGCAAGGGGATTTGCTCCGCGATTGCACCCGAAATCGCTAAAAACGAACCCGCCGGGAAGATTTTTCCGAAACGGCAATGTCTCGGCCCAAATCGTTTTGGGACAGCGGGTTTAGGCGCTGTTGGATCGCAAAGGAACCCTCGCGATGGTTAGATCGCGGGTAGGGGCGCTGCCCCTAGGCCCCGCAAGGGGATCCGTTCCGCGATTGCGCTCGAAACCGCTAAACGGGACCGTCGGGAAATTTTACTCGTAAAAATTTTAAAAATTAATTTTAAAATTATAGAAAATTATGAAAAATATATAATTTTGAATTATATATTAAATTTGTGATAGTCATGGCCCAAAGACCCAATTTGATTGGACAATGTGTTGTAATTCATAATACGGCCTGCGTGCCGTTATATGATGTGCGTGCTTGTAATTTTATTTTATTTTCGCGACCTGCGTGTCGTGCCTCTCTCTTATATTCTGGTTGTAAATTAGATTTAGACTCGAATGTAACTCGAGTTTCAAATTGTAATGTACAAATTGGAGCGGTGGAGGGTCCACACGAGACGGAGTTCCGAGGCGGGCGCGAGCAACACAAGGTGGTCAAAGGGAGGAGCTTGGAGAAGTTGTTGACCCTAGGTTGACCATTCGATCTTCTCATTGGCTTGAGAAGATCGTAGTAGGGCCATGACTAAATCACAAATAAATTAATTAGTTAATTGCTTATGTATATGATGCATGTTTAATAAGTGATTAATTAATTAGTGCCTTACGATTAGATTAGATCTAAGTCGTGCACATGATGCACCCTTGCGATTAGATTAGATCTAAGTCGTGCACAAGATGCATCCTTCTCGATTAGAGTAGATCTAGATCGAACCAACTCTAAATGCCTAACCGTGCCGTGATACCTATCACTACCTCGATCACATGTATTGTTGAATATGCCAAAGCAGAGCAATACATATTATCTTGGTAGGGTACGGAGGGACAATCTTGGTCCCGCCTATCAACGCATGGGTGAATACAAACTCAATTAGATTGGGTATTCCTAGTTACTCGGTTGGATCGAGTCAACTATAGGCATTCTTCCAATAGTTGGAAAGATAGGTCAAAATCACATCTATATTAACTCTCGGGCGTATTAGCCAAAGCTAACTCGAGTTTTAATATAAATACGGATATTGATTCTATAAACAAGAGTTGCATAGAGATGTAATTGGTAATCGTTACCTACCGATCATACTAAGCCTTGGGCGTATTAGCCAAAGCTAACTCAAGGGTTAGTATGATGTGGATCTTGTCCCACAAGAATTATAGAATTCAGTGGGAGTATCATTTAATTAAAGGCCTAATTAAATGATTTTTTAAAAATATGATATTTATTTCTGCAAATTTTCTGTTGTAGATAACCATGACGTCAAACACGAATTCCTTCTCCCTGCGATCTGTCCTTGAGAAGGACAAGCTCAACGGAGCGAATTTCCTGGACTGGTACAGGAACTTGAGAATAGTTCTCACCCAGGAACGTAAACTGTACGTTCTGGAGCAGCCCATTCCGGAGGCTCCTCCTGCCAATGCCCCGCGAGCAGACAAAGATGCTTACAAGAAGCATCAAGACGACGCATTAGATGTGTCCTGTCTAATGCTCGCGACCATGAACTCAGAGCTTCAGAAGCAACATGAGTTGATGGGCGCTTTTGATATGGTTGAGCATCTTCGCCAACTATATCAGGGACAAGCGAGGCATGAGAGATTTGAGATCTCTAAGGCACTATTTCAGTGCAAGATGTCAGACGGGGCTCCCGTAGGTCCTTATGTACTCAAGATGATTGGGTACATAGAGAACCTACAAAGATTGGGGTTCCCACTTGGCCAAGAGCTGGCCACTGACTTAATCTTGCAATCCTTGCCGGATAGCTATAGTCAATTAGTTCTGAACTATAACATGAACAAGATTGACAAGCCACTGCCCGAGCTCCTTAGTATGTTACGAACTGCTGAGATTAACCTTAAGAAGGTTAAGCCCATTCTGATGGTCCAGAAGCATAAGGGCAAAGGAAAGCCCAAAGGCAAGGGAAAGTCCCAAGCCAAGGGCAAAGGCAAGGCACTGAAGCCTAAAGGAGGGGTCGCCAAGGATGCTACCTGCTTCCACTGCGGTCAGACCGGGCACTGGAAGAGGAACTGCAAGGTATACTTGGAAGATCTTAAGAAGAAGCGAAGTGAGACTTCCACTTTAGGTATATATGTTATAGAAGTCAATCTATCTATTTCTACATCATGGGTATTAGATACTGGATGTGCTTCTCACATTTGTACTGATGTGCAGGCGCTGAGAAATAGCAGAGCATTGGCAAAGGGCGAGGTGGACCTACGAGTAGGCAATGGAGCACGGGTTGCTGCTGTTGCTGTAGGAACTTATCAGCTATCTCTGCCCTCTGGGCTTGTACTAAATTTAGATGATTGTTGTTATGTGCCTGCTCTTACTAAGAACATAGTTTCAGTTTCTTGTTTAGACAAGAAAGGATACTCTTTTATAATAAAAGATAAATGTTGTTCTGTTTATTTAAAAGATATGTTCTATTGTAGTGCACCACTAATAAACGGACTCTATATTCTAGACCTTGAGAGCCCTATCTATAACATTAGTACCAAGAGGTTCAAGTCAAATGACATGAACCAAACCTACCTCTGGCACTGTCGCTTAGGTCATATAAATGACAAGCGCTTATCCCAGCTCCATAAGGATGGTTTGCTGGACTCATTTGATTTAGAATCATATGAGATATGCGAGTCATGCCTACGAGGCAAGATGACCAAGACGCCCTTTAGTGGGCATAGCGAGAGAGCAACTGATTTGTTAGGACTCATACATAGTGATGTATGTGGCCCTTTCAATGTTGCTGCTAGAGGCGGTTATAGGTACTTTATCACATTTACTGATGATTTCAGTAGATACGGTTATGTGTACTTGATGACACATAAGTCTGAATCCTTTGAAAAGTTCAAAGAATTCAAGAATGAAGTATGGAACCAACTTGGCAAGAGTATTAAGGTACTTCGATCAGATCGAGGTGGTGAATACTTAAGCCATGAGTTTCGTGACTACTTAGCTGAGTGTGGGATTTTATCTCAACTCACTCCTCCTGGAACACCACAGTGGAATGGTGTATCCGAAAGGAGGAATCGTACCTTATTAGATATGGTACGATCTATGATGAGTCACACAGATCTTCCGACATATCTCTGGGGATATGCTCTAGACACGGCAGCTTTCATACTTAACCGAGTTCCATCAAAGGCCGTGATAAAGACACCATATAGGATATGGACTGGGAGAGATGCCCAGGTGTCTTTCATGAGGATTTGGGGTTGTGAGGCTTACGTACGACGTCAAGTCTCAGACAAATTAGGACCCAAATCCGACAAGTGCTACTTTATTGGATATCCCAAAGAAACTAAGGGATATTACTTCTACATTCCCAGTTAACACAAGGTAGTTGTGGCAAAGACTGGAGTCTTTCTAGAAAGGGACTTTGTTTCTAGAAAGACAAGTGGGAGTGCGTTTGATCTTGAAGAAGTTCAAGATGCGAACAATAGCACTGATGCCTCGATGGAAATTGAACTAGAACCACAAAGTGTTGTGGATGATGTTGTTCCACAAGGAGTTGAGGAACAACAACCGGTTCAAGTAGACATACCTCTTCGCAGGTCTGATAGGGTACGTCGTCAGCCTGAGAGATACTCATTTCTCTTGTCTGACCATGATGATGTTATGCTCATAGAGGATGAGCCTACCACCTATCAGGAAGCTGTGATGAGACCAGATTCCGATAAATGGCTAGAAGCCATGAGATCCGAAATGGAATCCATGTACACCAACCAAGTATGGACTTTGGTTGATCCACCTGAAGGGGTAAAACCCATTGGGTGTAAGTGGGTCTTTAAGAGAAAGACTGACATGGATGGACTTATTTATAAGGGTCGCTTGGTAGCTAAAGGTTTCAAGCAGATTCATGGTATTGACTATGATGAAACCTTTTCTCCAGTAGCGATGTTTAAGTCCATTCGGATCATGCTTGCTATTGCAGCCTACCATGACTATGAGATATGGCAGATGGATGTCAAAACCACGTTTCTGAATGGAAACCTACTCGAGGATGTGTACATGACACAACCTGAGGGTTTTGTAGATCCACAGCATACTAGTAGAGTATGCAAGCTGCATAGGTCCATTTATGGACTAAAGCAAGCTTCTCGGAGCTGGAATCTTCGATTCGATGATGCGATCAAACAGTTTGGTTTCATCAAGAACGAAGATGAGCCTTGTGTCTACAAGAAGGTTGTAGGAGATATAGTTGTCTTCCTCATATTGTATGTGGATGACATACTACTCATTGGGAAGGACATCCCTATGCTTCAGTCTGTCAAGACCTGGCTAGGGAGTTGCTTCTCAATGAAGGACTTAGGTGAGGCATCCCGCATTCTAGGGATACAGATCTATAGAGATAGATCTAAGAGATTGCTTGGCCTAAGTCAGAGTACATATATTGACAAGGTACTCCTACGGTTTGCAATGCAGAACTCCAAGAAGGGATTTCTGCCGATGTCACATGGCGTGAGTCTTTCGAAGACTCAAGGTCCCTCTTCTAGAGAGGAGAGAGATCGCATGGATCAGATCCCTTATGCCTCAGCCATAGGATCGATCATGTACGCCATGCTATGTACTCGACCTGATGTCTCGTATGCTTTGAGCATGACGAGCAGATACCAGTCAGATCCAGGTGAAAGTCACTGGATAGCGGTCAAGAATATTCTTAAGTACTTACGAAGGACTAAAGAATATTTCTTGATATATGGAGGCAATGATGAGCTAGCTGTAAAGGGTTCTAGCTTCCAGACCGATCGGGATGATTACCGATCGCAATCGTGGTTCGTATTTTGCATTAATGGTGGTCCGGAAGAGTTCAAGCGGGATCGATGAGTGATTCTACAATGTGGCCGAGTATATTCGCATCGAGGTAGCAAAGGAGGTTTGGATCCGCAAGTTCATTCTTGAACTTGGGGTGGTTCCTAGCATCACGACCAGTTGAGCTCTATTGTGACAACAATGGAGCTATAGCACAGCGAAGGAACCTCGCTCACACCGGACCAAGCATATACTACGACGCTCCATCTCATTCGAGATTATCGATAGAGGAGATGTGAAGATTTGCAGTGTCACTGAGGCTAACATCGCAGATCCCTTGACCAAGGCTTTGGCACAAAGGAAGCATGATGGTCACACTAGGTCTTTAGGCCTTAGAGCCTATACTGATTGGCACTAGTGCTAGTGGGAGATTGTTAGTTAGAGCCCTAGAGCCAATCATTTGATGATTGTATGGACTCATGTATATCATATTCTTTTATATTAATAAAGGCATTTGTTTGGTTATTATACTTATTTATATTAGTGCCAAATAGACTAAGTATAATAGCGTCCTTGAGTAGAAGGTTCATACCTATATCAATCGATTAGTTGAATCGATAGTGAGATGATATAGGGAACACTACTCTAAATCATTCCTAGTCGAGTATTAGCATTTAGGGACAATGTTAATACAATAAGACTAGCATGTAGGTCAGCTCGATGACTTGATCTCACAAGTCATGGATATAGAGATATCAAGCTGATACATGGGTATGCATTAGAGAATGTATACTGAATGACCCGCCATGAGAAAGTATCATGGATCGTTATATGAGTGTCATATACTTTCTCATGTGGCTATTAGTATGACTATTAGTCCTTAGACCTGAAGTCACCATGGATCCCTACATAAGGAGTTATGTACTTTGGTTTCGTCAAACGTCACCCGTAACTGGGTGGACTATAAAGGCGATTACTGGGTATATAACGAATTATGTAGAGGGATGTGAGTGATGTAGATGGGATCTATCCCTTCCATATGACGGGAGCGACATCGGTATTCTTGATAGAGTGAGACCACTAAGTGCATGGCCATGCCCAAATGAGTCAACATTAGATGTTGAGCTCATTTGATCGAGTGAGTCTACTTGGAGTTCAAGATTTAGATTGATTAGAGGATGACACGGTCTATGCCTCATATTGATCAATCTAGATGTCTAGGATAGAAGGACACTTGTCATTATTTTGTGAGGAGTCACAATTGGTAGTCACAAGGTGATGTCGGATCTCGACATTCTTGTAACTTGGGTAGTAATGATGTGTTGCTAGATACCGCTCATTACTTATGCTCCTAAATGGGTTTAGGGCATTGCCAACGTTACAAGAACCTATAGGGTCACACACTTAGGACAAATAGATGGAGATTAGGTTCATATGATGAACCAAGAGGATTAGATTTATTTGATAAATCAAATTGGATTAAGAGTAATCCTAATTGGGCTAACTTGAGTTCGACTCAAGTTGATTCATGTATTTAATGAGTCTAATTTAGATTATGACTTATTAAATCAATTTAATTTAATGAATTAGATTCATTATATTAAATTGGCTTGAATCAAATGGTTGGATTAGATCAACCATGGTAGAGATTGAGTCAAGTTTGACTTGACTAGAGAAGGAATACCAAAGGTCAATTTTGACTTGACCTTTTGCCATCTCATTGGTGAGTTGGCATTAGGTGGACCAATAATGATGTTCCACATCATCATGGGTGCCACCTCATGGAAGTTACAAAGCCACTCTCTTAATGGTTTCATATTAATTGCAATTAATGCAATTAATTTTGTGAGTTTTGAGAAGTGGCCGGCCACTTGGTTTCTTTGTGTGAATTCATTTTTCATTCAAGTGTGCTTCTTCTTCCTTGTGTTCTTCCTCTCAAGCTCTCCCTCTCCCTCTCTTCCTTGCCTTGGCCGAATCTCACCAAGGTGCTAGCACACCTTTGTGTGAGATTTTCTCCACCTACGTGTCCGTGTGGATACATCTAGAGGACCGACGCTTGACGGTCTAGAGATCCGGCAACACCTTGGACGAATGGGAAAGCGAAAGGCACGCAACAAGGGTAAAATTCTTAACATGTAGATCTAGGAGTAGATCTAAAAGGTTTTTTCCAAATTCGTACTCGTATTCTCTTCGGTTTTTCCTTGCACGAGATCCTTGGCTTTGGGTGACTCGGGGTTTCCGCGACGCGAAAAAGCGATTTTCGCGGCCCGAAGAACCCAACAATAGATTCACTTACCTTCTGTTCGTGGGAATTGGCTTCCCAATCGATCGACTGATCGATTAAAACCATCCCAATCGATCGACTGATCGATTAGGTTTCTGATTTCTTTAAATTTAGTTTCAATGAAATTCAAAAACTCCACAAAAAATTCTACAAACCTCTAAAAATCATGAAAACTCATGTAGACATTATTTAGGGTATATTCTATCAAGAAAAGATAGTTTTCTATGAAAATACTTCCTATTTTCAAAGATTGACACAAATTTGAAAACTCTTGAAAACTTCAATATTTTCTCCTAGTTTGTGTCTAACTTTTCAATGATGCTATCAAAAGATAGTCTTCACCAAGGTTTTCCAAAAGCTTTTTAAAAATATTTTAAAAACCAATATCCAACCATGTTCTTTGGGCTCAATGCACATGACTTGTACATTAGCTTTCACAATGATTGAAGAAACATAATTATGTGTTTTAATGAACCTAAAACTCAACAAGATGCATTAAATCAACATCTTGAGCTTTGTTCACCATCCTAACATCTCACTTGTATCTAATATATAATAAAACACATACAAGTCACCTTATGCTTCTTTGTGAGATATATATTCGATTTTACCTTAAACTAAGGGATCATACATAACTATCTAGGCATTATGATACTTGTGATCATCCACCTAGGATATCACTTGGTGTCATCCCACTTGTTGAGATATTTACCATTCATGATATAAATGTCTTTTGTCCTTAATTAAAAGGAAATTAACATAATGCATGATGTTACATGACATACATCAAAATAAGTAATTTTCAAAAGAAAAGCATGCTATAGCTACATGATGTATGTATGACATGACATGATATTTTTGTGTTTTTCATACTAAAAATGAATGCAACACATGATGTCAAGACATATGATGAGCAAACAAAGCATGTCACATTAGCATAAATAAAATACCTAGATTACTTATCTAAGTGTTCTTAAACCTTAGCTAATCTTAAAATTAAATCCTAGTTTGCCCAATTTCGTCAAGAAAGTGCCAAACCCCAACTTGACATTCCTTTACTCTCTTGATTTATTTATGCCAATTAAAATTAAGCACATTCCTCAAATTTGACTGGATACTTGACTGAAAGTCCTGGTGAGTGAAGCCAGGCAGAAGGAAGTCCTGGTGAGTGAAGCCAGGTAGGGGAAAGTCCTAGTGAGTGAAGCTAGGCAGAAGGAAGTCCTGATGAGTGAAGCCAGGCAGGGGAAAGTCCTAGTGAGTGAAGCTAGGCAGAAGAGAAAATCCTGGTGAGTGAAGCCAGGTGAAAGACCTAGTGAGTGAAGTTAGGCAATTGGGAAGTCCTAGTGAGTGAAACTAGGAAATTGGGAAAGTCCTGGTGAATGAAGCCAGGCAGGAGAAATCTAGAGGGGTCAAGGTTGACTAGACATCTGGTGAGAGTCCAAGTAGGTCAAAGGGATTGACCAGATACTTGGCACGAGGAAGAAAAGTCCAAGTAGGTCAGAGGGATTGACCGGATACTTGGTAAGAAGAGAAAAGTCCAAGTGGGTCAAAGGGATTGACCAGACACTTGGTGAGAGAGTCCTAGCTGGTCAAGGGTGACCAGATGCTAGGTCTTATGTACCAACAAGTCATGGTTGACTAGATGTTGGTTTAGGGGGCTTTGGACTTGATTTTGGGCAAAAACCAAGATCTGGATTGATCAACCGATTGATCCAGCAGATTTGGATTGATCAGCCGATTGATCCAGCAGATCTGGATCGATCAGTGGATTGATCCAGCAGATCTGGATCGATCAGTGGATCGATCCAGAAGATCTGGATCGATCGGCCGATCGATTCGGTGAGTCCCCGCGAACAGAACCCCTCTGGATCGATCCAGAGGTCCCAATCGATCAGTGGATCGATGGGAGCTGCTGTTTATGCGCGATAAGCCCTGGATCGATCCACCGATTGATCCAGGCTATTCCAGAGAGCACAGAGGCGCTCTGGATCGATCTGTGGATCGATCCAAAGCCTCCCCGATCGATTGGGAGCAATCCAATCGATCGGGATCCGACCGTTGGCGTCGATTTAAGCCGCAGGCGTTCATTTCCTTCGGTAGAACTTCACCGATTCACTCCAGATACTCTCCAGCACCTCCATAGCTCTCTCCAAGCTCCAGATCGCCAGTTCTTGAAGATTCTTGGTGGCTTTTCCAAGTCAAGAGGCGGATCAAAAACAAGAAGAAGAAGTTAGGGTTAGGGTTTTTATTGTACATCTTGTAAGCTTTTGCTTATCTTGTATTTCCCTTTCTTCTTCTTGTATTGAGAGTGTTGTAGGGCTTCTCCGCCTTTGGTAGTTACCATAAAGGAGTGTTATTCATAGTGGAGGGTGCGTGAGTAGGTGTGGATCCTTGGACTAGTCACCTCTTGTGAGGTGGATACCAAGTAAACCATCCTTGTTAGCGTTGTATGCTTTTGTTTCTTATATTTCCGTTGCATACCATCAAAGAAACAAGCAACGCCAACGACGAGCACGCGAAGAGCTATTCACCCCCCCTCTAACTACTTTTCGGTCCCAACAAGTGGTATCAGAGCAAGGCCGCTCTTCACCGGAATCATCGCCGGAAGGGGCAAACAAAACAAGCAAAGCTAGAGGGTTAAGAAGTTGGAGCAAATTCATCAACGTCAAAGAATTCAAGAAGCTCAACTTCAAGATGCAATTCCAAGATGGATTTGGATTTGACACAAGGGTGGCTCTGTTGGTGCAATTTCCAGTAGGTCAAGGTTGACCCAGTTGACCAAGTGTAAACCTTGGTCATGGTTTCGATGTTTGACAATACAAGAAGACATGTAGACATGGACAATGCAGGTGCAGTTGTCCATGCGGAGAGATACTGGTCAGGGTCTGATCAGGTTGGATGAAGAAGAGTCAAGTAGGTCAAGGTTGACCGGATACTTGACTGGGAAGTCCCAACTGGGATGTTAGGCAGTTCGGAAAGTCCTGGTGAGTGAAGCCAGGCAGTTCGGAAAGTCCTGGTGAGTGAAGCCAGGCAGTCGGGAAATCCTGGTGAGTGAAGCCAGGTGAAAATCCTAGTGAGTGAAGCTAGGTGAAAGTGAAAGTCCTGGTGAGTGAAGCCAGGCAGTTGGAGAAAGTTCTGGTGAGTGAAGCTAGGCAATTGGGAAAGACCTGGTGAGTGAAGCCAGGCAGGGGAAAGACCTAGTGAGTGAAGCTAGGCAGTTTGGAATTCCTGGTGAGTGAAGCCAGGCAAGGGGAATCCAGATGGGTCAAGGTTGACCAGACATCTGGTGAAAAGTCCAAGTATGGAGACTTGGCACGGGTAAAGTCCAAGTATGGAGACTTGGCACGGAAAAGTCCAAGCAGGGAGCTTGGCACGTGAAAAGCCCAAGTATGGAGACTTGGCACGGGAAAAGTCCAAGTATGGAAGCTTGGCATGCGAAGTCGGAGAGGGCTCGGTAGCTCGTTCTCTGGACCGGACGAAGTCAGAGAGGGCTCGGTAGCTCGTTCTCAGGACCAAGTAAGGTTTAGGGCTGGGAGCTCTAAACCTGGATCGGTCTGGTGACCGATCCAGTGATACGCTGGGTTATCTGATCGGTCTGGTGACCGATCAGTAACCAAACAGAAGCATTCTGTTGCTTATCTGATCGGTCAGTAGACCGATCAGTGATCGATCAGAAGGAGACGATCAGAAGGAGGGAAAGGGCCTGATCGGTCATGGGACCGATCAGGGAAGGACCTGATCGGTCTTGTGACCGATCAGGACCCTTGTGGACCGATCAGGATGAAGCCTGATTGGTCCACGTCCTAGCCGTTGCGTAGCAACGGCTAATTTCTTCTGTGTCTTCTTCGCAGGTTATAAAAGGAGATCGCTCGGACTTACTGCTGCTTCTTCTACTTCAGAGCTGCTACCTCTTGCTTCTGTAAGAGCTTGCTGTGACTTAAGCTTTGCTGAGCTCGCCTCTGCTTGAAGCTTCGTGTGAGCTTCATCGGCTGGTTCCTGCTGTTGTAGGCGTCTCGTGAAATTGCTGCTTCATCCAATCGACAAGAAGGCAAGCTAGGGTTATTACATTCTTGTATTGTACTTAGTTTCTTGCTGTATTCTTGTACTCCTGTTTATCTTGCTGTTGCAAGACATTGTGACGAGGTTTCTCCACCCAAAAGGAGTGATTATTAGCCGGATTTCCGGGGTCTCATCCACCGACGGATTGGTAGGCTTCGTCCACCTTACGGACACGCCGAGGAGTAGGAGTCTCATCTCCGAACCTCGTTACATCGACGCGTTGAGGTTTGATCTTCTTGTTTTCGTTTCTTGTTTTTATTTTCCGTTGCGCTAACCCTAATTTGTAGAAAGAAACGCGAAGATTTGGGGTCGGCTATTCACACCCCCCTCTCTAGCCGCGACCATCGGTCCTAACAAGTGGTATCAGAGCAAGGTTGCTCTTCGTCGGATTCACACCCGTGGGAGCACAAGCTAAGATGGATCGGCTTGGGGAGGACATCACGATTCCACCCTTCTACGATCGCGACGACTTCGTGTATTGGAAGGTAAGAATGAGGTATTTTCTTATGACTAACCTTGAAAATTAGAGTTGTGTTCAATTAGGTTTCAAGCCTCCGATGGACAAGAAAGGAGAAACCCTAGAGAAGAAGAAGTGGACCAAGGAACAAGTCCACCAATCCCTAGTCAACGATGAGGTATTGAAAATTTTTGAATTTTCTTTACCTAATGATGTTTTGTGTAGGATAGGTGGATATAACGATGCCAAGGAGTTGTGGAACAACTTGGCGAAGTTCCATGAGGAGAGCTCCAATTCAAGCCATGAAGAGGAGTCAAGTGAGCCAAGTAGCTCACATCATGGAAGTGTTGAATTAGAAGTTGAGGGCTACTCAACATCTAAGGATGAAGAGGAGGAGAGTTCTTCTTCAAGTTCGGAGCAAGAAGAAGAAGAAGCGTCTACCTCCGGAAGGGATGAAGAAGAGAGCTTTCATCCATCCTCAAACCTAGGTAACTCAAGCATTTTAATTTCTAGCAAATTACACATAATGTGCTTTGAGTGTAGGGAATTTGGACATTACAAGAGTAAATGTCCAAAGAGGGTTAGAAAGACTCCACCGGCGCCAAAGGTCAAGGAAGCCGGAGTCCCAACACGCAAGAGCAAGGAGCACGTGGTGTGCTTCCAATGCAAGCGAAAGGGACACTATAGGAGCCAATGTCCGAGGGGGAGGTAACCTCACAAGGACAAGAAACCAAGCACATCGATAGGGGGAGCTAAGGCAAACCCTAAGGTAACCTTTAAGGCTCATTATTGCAACTCTAATAAGACACATGCTAGTAGTTTTATTGCAATTGCTAATAATGATAAGCATGATAACATTAGAAATCGATACACATGCTTAGGTGCCAAGCATGTGAGCCTAGATAAGGATAACACTAGGAAAGCCAACCCTAGAATTAACCCATCTAAGGCTAAGGAAAACCTAGGTGGGAATCCCAAATCAACTAGACACATGCCTAGGAATGCCTCAAAGAAAAATGACAAATCAAGTCTTGAGGTATTAAAGAAGGAAAATCAAGTCTTGAGGTCAAGACTTGACATGTTAGAAAAGACCCTTAAAAATTTGGAAAAGTCAAATATAGGGTCTAAGGGGCAAAAACCAAAGCCCAAGGACATGAAAGGTTTGGGTCACAAACCTAAGTCCCAAGTGGTCAAGCCCACTTATCACAATGTTCCATTAGATTATGGAACAAAATCTAGGGCAAGGAAGACCATCACCAAGGTCACAAGGGGAGTCACCCCTAGAGTTGATCTTGATGAGTCCCAAATGACCAAGGCTTCAAAGCCTAGGAGGGTCATTAGAAGGGTTGCTAGGGAAGTCATCCCTAGTGAATACTTAGTGAACCCAATGAGCTCCAATAGGTATTGGGTTCCTAGGAGCGTGATTCCATCACACTAGATGGTTTAGGGTGTGCCAACCTTACTTGAATAGGTAGTTAACCTAATCATGGCAAAAGGTGGCACCTTAGGAATTTTCAAGGTCTAATCAAGCCTTGAAAATGAAAGTGAAAATTATTCCTAAGATAATTAGGATGTGCCAACCACATTTGAGGAATTTTCTAGAGTCAATCTAGTTGGCACATAGTGATCTAAAAGTCTTGAGGATATGATTTTAGGTCTATTACACTTAGGAATATAGAATTTATGGCAAAATGATCAAAATTATCAAAAATGGCAACTAAGGCTAGAATTAGGTATTTTCTATACCTTTATGTGCTATTTGCCATATATTGTTTGCCATATGCCATGTCATGACATCATATTTATTTTATGATCATTTAAAATGTCATGATAATGCTTAGGTTAGTTAAATGTCATGCTTTATTTAAGTTTCATACTTTATGCCATGACATCATGACATTGGCACATGTTTCCATTTATGATACAATTATATGTCATGTCATCATCTTGTGCATTAATGATCAATGAAATTGATTTAAGGACTAAAACACAATTTGATATGGAGATCAAATTGTTATTTAGAAAAATGCATGAGAACTTAGATTAAGCTAACCTAAACCCATATCTCACATCAAAATTGACTTGGATGTGTTTGATACACCTTAGATGTGTGTGAGATATTAGGATTATGAGTTAGGATCAAGGTGCATAGTTCTTGTACCTAGATGAGCCAAATTCGAAATTGAGGATCATAGGGAAAGCTTGTGTACAAGTCATGTACATTTAGCCCTAAGATTGTGGCCCTAAATTAAATGGTTTAAAATCATTTCAAAATTGATTTGAAAAACCTTGATGAAGCTTTTCTAGTGATAGCATTCATCATTGAGAAAGTTGACACAAAGTTGAATTAACTTTGAGCTATTTCAAAGTTTTTGAACTTTGTATCAAGATTTGAAAATGGAAGTTATTTTCATAGAAAACTATTTTTCCATGATAGTATATGTTATGAGGAGTGTATCATCAAAATTTCATAATTTTTGGAATTTTCTATAATTTTCTAGAGGTTTCTGAATTTCGTGGAGAGAAATCAGAACTTATCAGACCTTTATCAGGTTTGTGGACCGATCAGAAGGGTTTCTAATCGGTCCAGGGGAGCCTGGATCGGTCACTGGACCGATCCAGAGGGAGCCTGATCGGTCTGGTGACCGATCAGGGCGTGCCAATGCTGTTTTTTCGACTGTTTGTTTGAAATTGCAGCTATGGAATTTGTGTTTTAGGTTTCTAAAGGTTTGGAACTCTCCAAGACATTGTTGGTGCAATGGTTAAGGGGGAGTTGACCTTTAGGGGGAGTTTTACCTATCAGTCAAGGGGAGTTGACTTTTAGGGGAGTTTTTACTCGTTGAAATTTTTGAGGATGAATGATATGGGATTATCACTAAGTTGATTATTGACATTAGTATCAAGGGAGAAATTAAGGGTTTCAATGAAAGGTATGGGACTTTCATTAGGAAGAAACTCTTGACCTTGATTCACTCTTTTTGATGTGTGTCAAAAAGGGGGAGAATGGAGAATGTCTAGAGAATGTTCAAGGAAGAACATTGGTGTTAATGGGAGAGTTTGTTGATCACAACGAGTGAAGTTGTGAACAACGATAACTTACTCTTTAGGGGGAGAGTTTGTTGATGTGTGCCAATAGGGGGAGAATGAAGGGTTTAAGTTAGACCTTCATTATCTAAGAAGGAGGTTGCCCTCTTAGAAGGAGAATGTAAGGTTGTAACTTATGCTTCATTACCTAGTGGCATGAAGAAAGTTGAGACTATTGGATTAGCCTAACTTAAAGGTATTGTCAAACATCAAAAAGGGGGAGATTGTTGGTGCAATTTCCAGTAGGTCAAGGTTGACCTAGTTGACCAAGCGTAAACCTTGGTCATGGTTTCGATGTTTGACAATACAAGAAGACATGTAGACATGGACAATGCAGGTGCAGTTGTCCATGCGGAGAGATACTGGTCAGGGTCTGATCAGGTTGGATGAAGAAGAGTCAAGTAGGTCAAGGTTGACCGGATACTTGACTGGGAAGTCCCAACTGGGATGTTAGGCAGTTCGGAAAGTCCTGGTGAGTGAAGCCAGGCAGTTCGGAAAGTCCTGGTGAGTGAAGCCAGGCAGTCGGGAAATCCTGGTGAGTGAAGCCAGGTGAAAATCCTAGTGAGTGAAGCTAGGTGAAAGTGAAAGTCCTGGTGAGTGAAGCCAGGCAGTTGGAGAAATTCCTGGTGAGTGAAGCTAGGCAATTGGGAAAGACCTGGTGAGTGAAGCTAGGCAGGGGAAAGACCTAGTGAGTGAAGCTAGGCAGTTTGGAATTCCTGGTGAGTGAAGCCAGGCAAGGGGAATCCAGATGGGTCAAGGTTGACCAGACATCTGGTGAAAAGTCCAAGTATGGAGACTTGGCACGGGTAAAGTCCAAGTATGGAGACTTGGCACGGGTAAAGTCCAAGTATGGAGACTTGGCACGGAAAAGTCCAAGCAGGGAGCTTGGCACGTGAAAAGCCCAAGTATGGAGACTTGGCACGGGAAAAGTCCAAGTATGGAAGCTTGGCATGCGAAGTCGGAGAGAGCTCGGTAGCTCGTTCTCTGGACCGGACGAAGTCAGAGAGGGCTCGGTAGCTCGTTCTCAGGACCAAGTAGGGTTTAGGGCTGGGAGCTCTAAACCTGGATCGGTCTGGTGACCGATCCAGTGATACGCTGGGTTATCTGATCGGTCTGGTGACCGATCAGTAACCAAACAGAAGCATTCTGTTGCTTATCTGATCGGTCAGTAGACCGATCAGTGATCGATCAGAAGGAGACGATCAGAAGGAGGGAAAGGGCCTGATCGGTCATGGGACCGATCAGGGAAGGACCTGATCGGTCTTGTGACCGATCAGGACCCTTGTGGACCGATCAGGATGAAGCCTGATCGGTCCACGTCCTAGCCGTTGCGTAGCAACGGCTAGTTTCTTCTGTGTCTTCTTCGCAGGATATAAAAGGAGATCGCTCGGACTTACTGCTGCTTCTTCTACTTCGGAGCTGCTACCTCTTGCTTCTGTAAGAGCTTGCTGTGACTTGAGCTTTGCTGAGCTCGCCTCTGCTTGAAGCTTCGTGTGAGCTTCATCGGCTGGTTCCTGCTGTTGTAGGCGTCTCGTGAAGTTGCTGCTTCATCCAGTCGGCAAGAAGGCAAGCTAGGGTTATTACATTCTTGTATTGTACTTAGTTTCTTGCTGTATTCTTGTACTCCTGTTTATCTTGCTGTTGCAAGACATTGTGGCGAGGTTTCTCCACCCAGAAGGAGTGATTATTAGCCGGGTTTCTGGGGTCTCATCCACCGACGGATTGGTAGGCTTCGTCCACCTTACGGACACGCCGAGGAGTAGGAGTCTCATCTCCGAACCTCGTTACATCGACGCGTTGAGGTTTGATCTTCTTGTTTTCGTTTCTTGTTTTTATTTTCCGCTGCGCTAACCCTAATTTGTAGAAAGAAACGCGAAGATTTGGGGTCGGCTATTCACACCCCCCTCTCTAGCCGCGACCATCGGTCCTAACAGGCTCCACCGTACATATCTACAAGCTTCGATCTTTGGAGATCAAGGATCGAGAATTTCTTAATGGTGGAGATAGAGCAATGGTTTGCTCTTATGGAAGGTTTTGAAGCTCCAAAGAACTCCAAGGGCAAAGCTCTCAAGAAAAGCAAATGGAGTAAGGAGCAACTCCAAAGATGTGAGGCCAATGACAAAGTGACCAAGCTTTTGGTCAATTTATTGCCATGCAACATCTTGGAGCAAATTGGAGAGTTTGAAGATGCCAAGGAGCTTTGGAGCAAATTGGCAAGGATTCATGAGATCCCCTCCACTGTACCAAATCAAGGAGAATCCAAAGAGGGCGACTCAATGGATCAAAACCAAGAAGAGGAGGACTCCGAGGTTGAGAGATGCTCAACCTCCGAAGAGGAGGTCCAAGAAGCTTCATCCTCAAAGGAGAGCAATCAAAAGAGCAAGGAAGGAGTATATTCCTTGTTTCATGTATAAGAGGATGAAGATGAAGAAGAAGGTGAAGTCTCCACCTCTAGGATTGAGGGGGAGCAATCTTCATTGACACCGGAACAAGAGCAAGAAGAATCCTCCACATCCGGGTCAAGAGAAGAAGAGGATGAAGAAGCTTCCACCTCCACAAGTCAAGCAAAATCAAATGGAGGAATATCATCTTCGGATCAAGAGGAAGCTTCTACCTCCGGATCCAAAGGAGAAAGTGTCATCCCTACACAAAAAGGTATAAACATTTCAATTAATAATAAAAATCATATTATATGCTTTGAATGTAGGGAACATGGGCATTACAAGAGCAAATGCCCTAAATTGGCCAAGAAGAAGGGCCAAGTGGCATTAAAGGGCAAGGAGAAGCCCAAGGAGACCATCCCCGGAACAAAGAAGAGCATGGAGCACATTGTGTGCTTCTCTTGCAATCAAAAGGGGCATTACCGAAGTCAATGCCCTAAGGGGAAGAAGGTGGTCAAGGCTCAAGGAGGAAGCTCAACTCAAGGGGGAGCCTCTAAGGTAAAAAGAAAGCTAACCTTTATCGAGCCTATCCCTTTGAATAATGGTAAAAAGCATGATAGTTCAAGTTTATATCATTTAAATACTATTTACCATGAAAATAGGAGGCATGATAAAATTAAAGAAAATCATGTAGCTTATTATGCTAAAACCTCTCAACCTAGGTTTAGAAAGGTAGATAGGAACTTAGGCAAGAACCCTAAGGATTCTAGGTATGTGCCGAAGAAGAAGAAAAATTAAGGTTTTAGTGAAAAACCTAAGGTTGAAGAATTATGGAAGGAAAATCAAGTCTTGAGGTCAAGACTTGATACATTAGAGAAGACCCTTAGAAAAATCACAAATATGACACAAGGGTCATCCAAGGGCCATAGAGGTTTGGGATACAAACCTAAAATCAAAAGGGATACACCTACTTACCATAGGGTTCCATATAGCTATGGAACCAATCCTAAGCCTAGTGGGCAAGCAAAAAATACTAGGGAGGTCATCCCTAAGAGTATATTTGCAATAAATGTGACTAAGACTTCTAAGAAGTCTAAGAAAGTCACAAACAAGGTCACAAGGGAAGCAATCCCTAGAGTTGACCTAGAAAAAGTGATCAAGACTTCTAAGAAGCCAAACAAGGTCACTAGGAAGGTATCTAGGGAAGTTATCCCTAGTGAATATCTAAAGCATCCAAGGAGCACCAATAGGTTTTGGGTTCCTAGGAGCATCTTCTCTACCCCATAGATGGGTTAGAGAGTGTCAATTCTAAGAAGAAGAGTAGTTAACCCAACTTTGAAGAAATTGACACTCAAGGAGCATTTTCAAGGTTATTATTAACCTTTGAAAATGAAATGGATTTATGTTTACTCTTGAGAAGAGTAAAATGTGTCACAATTTGATAAATTGGATGATATTTTAAGTGACACAAATTGGAAAAATCATAAGAACTATCAAGTTGGGATTTTGGTATGTTCTTAGGAAATTTAAGGCTAATTTAAGCCTTAATTTCAAAGTGCTACTCTTGTGGAAGAATGAAATATGCCAACATTTGAAGAATAAGCTTAATTTCAATTAGCATAAGTTAATCAAGAGAATTAGAAATGCCAAGTTAGGTTTTGGCATTTTCTTGGAGCATTTAGAGGGCAATCTAGGTTTAAGTTTTAACTTAGCTAAGGTTTAAGGACACCCAGATAGATAATCTAGGTATTTTATTTATGCTAAACCTTGCCATGATTGTTTGCTCACTATATGCCATGACATCATATTTAGTTTTATATTTTGTATTCATGACTTACCAAAAAAAAAATACAAAAATACCATGTCATGTCATACATACATCATGTAGTTATAGGAATCTTTCTTTTGAAAGCTAATCCATTTTGATATATGCCATAACATTATCATGCATTATGTTTATTTCCTTAAAATTAAGGACAAAAGGCATTTATAAACAAGTGAAATCAACAAGTAACATCCTTGGTGGATGTTTACCACTCAAAATGCCTAGAAAGATATGCATGATCCCTAGATTAGGGCAAAACCAAAATTTACATCTCACAAAGACCTATAAGATGACTTGTATGTGATTTAGTGCACATTAGATACAAGTGAGGTGTTAGAATGATGAACAAAACTCAAGATGTTGATTTAGTATATTCGTTTGAGTTTTAAGTTCATCAAAACACATAGTTATGTGTTTTTCCCATTATTGGGAAAGCTAATGTACAAGTCATGTACATTAAGCTCAAGGAACATGATGGGATATTGGTTTTGAAAATGGTTTTAAAATGATTTTGGAAAACCTTGGTGAAAGCTATCTTTTGATAGTAATCACCATTGAATAGTTAGACACAAACTTGAAGAAAACACTAAAGTTTTTGCAAGTTTTCAAGTTTGTGTCAATCTTTGAAAACATGAAGTATTTTCATAGAAAACTATTTTTCCATGATAATATATGCCCTAAACAATGTCTACACAAATTTTCACGATTTTTGAAATTTTGTAGAATTTTCTAGGGGTTTCTGAAGTTGACTGAAATTGAATTTCAGCAACTTTCAGACCTCAATCGATCACCCGATTAATTGAAGGGTCTCAATCGATCGGGCGATCGATTGAGAGCAGGTGTTCTACGAACAGAAACTGTCTGGATCGATCCATCGATCGATCCAGCCCTCCTGAATCGATCAGTGGATCAATTCAGCAAGGTTCAATCGATTAGAACCCAACTCTAATCGATCCAAGTTGCTGATTTTGGCTGGGAAGGCCTGATTTCAGCATTTTGAACCTATGTTAGTCTAGGTAACCATTCCAAACCCCTCAAAATATATTTGTATACATAAAAAGGGAGTTTTCATGTTGAAAACAAGGATGGATTGGTTAAGGAAGACTATATTGAAGTTTAGGTTGAGGTTTGTTTCAAAGTTTTGAATATTTGAACCTCACAACTTCAAAATTTGGGTCTCCTAAAGGTTTAGGGATTCCAAGTCATTGTTGGTGCAATGACAGAAGTCACGACCATGTCTTTAGGGAGAGAGACTCTTTAAAGACATGAACACTATTTTTTCATACACCTTGGAAGGTGGTTAACCTTCTTTTAGAGGAAATGCTCAAGGTTGGGCGTTGAGATTTAATGGGGAGTGGATATCCTCATTGTTTAAGTGGTTATTGCTCACGGATGAGCAAATTGATGATAATGAAGGGTATGGGACCTTCATTATTGTGTTATGAGCAACGAGTGAAGTTGTAAACAACGTTGGGTAACTCTTCAGGGGGAGAGTTTGTTCTTGATGTGTGCCCAATGATGAGGGCATGTTGTTGATGTGTGTTAATAGGGGGAGAATGCATGGTTAAGTTAGGCCTTCAGTACCTAAAGAGGGAGTTTGCCCTCTAGGAAAGGAGGAGAATGAAGGGAACCATCATTCATATATTGGCATGAAGGGAGTTGAGGCTATGGGAGTAGCCTAATTTCCTAACTTAACAAGAGGTATTGTCAAACATCAAAAAGGGGGAGATTGTTAGTACAATATTCCCTAGGTCAAGGTCGACCTGGTTAACCAAGCCTGAGTCTTGGTTTGAGTTTCGATGTTTGACAATATATTGGGTATAGATGATATGGACAATGCAGGTGCAGTTGTTCATTTGGGGAGATTGTTGATACAATTCCCGTTTGGTCAAAGTTGACCAGTTAAGATTGTGAAGGAAAGTCAAGTAGGTTAAGGTTGACTGGATACTTGACTGAAAGTCCTGGTAAGTGAAGCCAGGCAGAAGGAAGTCCTGGTGAGTGAAGCCAGGCAGGGGAAAGTCCTAGTGAGTGAAGCTAGACAGAAGGAAGTCCTAGTGAGTGAAGCCAGGCAGGGGAAAGTCTTAGTGAGTGAAGCTAGGCAGAAGGGAAAATCCTGATGAGTGAAGCTAGGTGAAAGACCTAGTGAGTGAAGTTAGGCAATTGGGAAGTCCTAGTGAGTGAAGCTAGGCAATTGGGAAAGTCCTGGTGAGTGAAGTCAGGCAGGAGAAATCCAGAGGGGTCAAGGTTGACCAGACATCTGGTGAGAGTCCAAGTAGGTCAAAGGGATTGACCGGATACTTAGCACGAGGAAGAAAAGTCCAAGTAGGTCAGAGGGATTGATCGGATACTTGGCAAGAAGAGAAAAGTCCAAGTGGGTCAAAGGGATTAACCAGACACTTGGTGAGAGAGTCCTAGCTGGTCAAGGGTGACCGGATGCTAGGTCTTATGTACCAACAAGTCATGGTTGACTAGATGTTGGTTTAGGGGGCTTTGGACTTGGTTTTGGGCAAAAACCAAGATCTGGATTGATCAGCTGATTGATCCAGCAGATTTGGATTGATCAGCCGATTGATCCAGCAGATCTGGATCGATCAGTGGATCGATCCAGAAGATCTGGATCGATCGGCCGATCGATCCGGTGAGTCCCCGCGAACAGAACCCCTCTAGATCGATCCAGAGGTCCAAATCGATCAGTGGATCGATTGGGAGCTGCTGTTTATGGGCGATAAGCCCTGGATCGATCCACCGATCGATCCAAGCTATTCCAAAGAGCACAGAGGCGCTCTGGATCGATTCGTGGATCGATCCAAAGCCTTCCCGATCGATTGGGAGCAATCCAATCGATCGGGATCCGACCGTTGGCGTCGATTTAAGCCGCAGGCGTTCATTTCCTTCGGTAGAACTTCACCGATGCACTCCAGATACTCTCCAGCACCTCCATAGCTCTCTCCAAGTTCCAGATCGCCAGTTCTTGAAGATTCTTGGTGGCTTTTCCAAGTCAAGAGGCGGATCAAAAACAAGAAGAAGAAGTTAGGGTTAGGGTTTTTATTGTACATATTGTAAGCTTTTGCTTATCTTGTATTTCCCTTTCTTCTTCTTGTATTGAGAGTGTTGTAGGGCTTCTCCGCCTTTGGTAGTTAACATAAAGGAGTGTTATTCATAGTGGAGGGTGCGTGAGTAGGTGTGGATCCTTGGACTAGTCACCTCTTGTGAGGTGGATACCAAGTAAACCATCCTTGTTAGCGTTGTATGCTTTTGTTTCTTATATTTCCGCTGCATACCATCAAAGAAACAAGCAACGCCAATGACGAGCACGCGAAGAGCTATTCACCCCCCCTCTAGCTACTTTTCGGTCCCAATAGGGTTAACTACCTTTCCAATTGGAGTTGACACTCTCTAAACCCATCTAGGGTGTAGAGAATATGTTCATAGGAACCCAATACCTATTGGTGCTCCTTGGATGCTCTAGGTACTCACTTGGGATAACTTCCCTAGATACCTTTCTAAGGACCTTTCTAGGCTTCTTAGAAGCCTTGGTCACTTCTACTAGGTCACTCCTAGGGATCACTTCCCTTGTAACCTTCTTTGTGACTTTATTAGACTTCTTAGAAGTCTTAGTCACATTGGTCTTACCAAAAGAACCTTTAGGGATTCCTTCCCTAGTATCCTTGACTTGACCTTTACACCTAGGGTTGGTCCCATAGCTATATGGAACCCTATGCAAAGAAGTCACATCCTTCTTAACTTTAAGTTTGTATCCCAAACCCCTATAGCCATTGGGTGGATCTTGACTAGCTTCTCCTAGGTTATGCTCATTTTGACCCCTAAGCATATTTTCCATTCTTGCTAGGGTCCTTTCTAAATTATCAAGTCTTGACCTCAAGACTTGGTTCTTCGTCATTAAATCCATAGATTTGGATTTTTCTTGACCCCTATGAGCATTTCTATATTTTGGCATATATCTATAATCCTTAGAGTTATTGCCTAAGTTACTATCTACCTTCCTAACCTTAGGTGTGATAAATCTAGCATGAGGAGGAATATATTTAACCTTAGCGTCATCATACTTCCTATTTTCATGATAATTAACATTAAAATGATAAAAATTATTTCTAGCATGCTTTTTATCATGTGTCAAAGGAATGCCACTATTAAAGTTTACCTTGGGTTTGCTCTTAAAAGCTCCCCCTTGACTTGTGCTTCCTCCTTTGACTTTGATTGTTTTCTTCCCCTTTGGACATTGGCTTCGATAATGCCCATTTTGGTTGCACAAGAAACACACAATGTGTTCCTTGCTCTTTTTTGTTGTGGGGATTGTCTCCTTGGGCTTCTCCTTGCCCTTGGGTACTACTTGGCTCTTCTTCTTAGTCAATTTGGGACACTTGCTCTTGTAGTGCCCATGCTCCCTACACTCAAAGAAAATGATATAGTTTTTATTATTTACAATTGAAGTTTCTATACCTTTTCTTGTAGGGATGATGCTTGATTCTCCATTTGATGTAGCTTGAATTGTGGAGGTTGCATCATCTTATTCTTCTTCTCCTCTTGAGGATGTGGGTGCTTCCACCTCTTCAACCCTTGAGGATATGGATGCTTCCATCTCTTCCTCTCTTGAAGATGTAGAAGATCTCTCATCTTCTTCCTTCTCCTCCTCTTCCTTCTTCTCCTCGAATGTTGACCTTATGTCAACATCAGATTGGTCCTTCTCTTCTTGGACCAATGAACCCTTCTCCTTGGACTCCTCTACTCCTTGGAATTGTGATGTGTCTTCATGATAGGCAATGATCTTTTTCTAAAGATCACATACATTTGTGCATTCACCTATACTCATAATGATATTAGAAGGTAATAGATTTAACAAAATTTTTGTTACCTCCTTATCCGCCTCCGCTTGCTCCCGTTGTTCCTCGGTCCAATGTTGAGGTCGGAGGCACTTCCCCTTTTAGTCCTTTGGAGTCTCAAATGAATCTTCCAAGGTAACCCATTGATTCCAATCCATTTAGAACCAACTTTCCAACCTCGTCCTCCAATAATTGAAGTCTTCTTTGTCGTACGGAGGTGGAATTCGGATATCCCATTCGAGTGGTCCTTCAATCTCCATCTTCTTCTTCCTCTAGCTTCTTGCTCTCTTGGCGGTTAATCCATAGAAGAGCGACCTCGCTCTGATACCAATTGTTGGGACCAATGTGCCCGCTAGAGGGGGGGGTGAATAGCGTCTGGTCGCGCGCTCGTTGGTTGCGTCGTCTTGATGATATGTAGCGGAATACTAATACAAACACAACCAATGCTCACTCAAGGATTTACTTGGTATCCATCTCAAGAAGAGGTGACTAATCCAAATATCTACACACTCGAGCACTCTTCACTAGTTAACAACTCCTTCTCAGTCGCAGCCGAAGGCGAAGAAGCCTCGTACAAACACACATAACACTACAACACTTACATAAGAAGAAGAAACAAGAATACAACTGAAATACACCCTTCTTCTTGCTTACTTGTTGCTTATTGTTGCCTCTTGAACCTTGGGGGTGCACCCCAAGAGCCTTCAAGAACTGGCGGAGAAGCTCAGAGAAGATCGCCGGAGAAGCTTCCAAGGAACTGTAGCAACTTGTGTTCGAACCGTGCAAAGAAGAAAGCTCACCTCGGCCTTTATACATCGCGCTCCTAGGGCTCCCAATCGATTGGATATCCTCCCAATCGATTGCCACGTCAGCTTCACACAATCCCAGCCGTCCATCGATCGTTTCCTGCACAATGGTCGCTTCCCAATCGATCGACCGATCGATTGGGATTGCCTAAATCGATCGGCTGATCGATTTAGAACCTTTTTGTGCTCTCGCAATCGCGCAAGAGCTTCTGCTGCCCAATCGATCGACCGATCGATTGGCAACTCCCAATCGATCACCCGATCGATTGGAAAGCCTCTGTACTCACGATTTCACATCCCAATCGATCGGTCGATCGATCGGGCCTTCCCACAAGCGCAACACAGTCCAAATCGATCGACCGATCGATTTAAACCTTGTTCAATCGATCACCCGATCGATTGAACACCCTGAACTTGACTCAAACTTAGGTCCAAAGTCCCAAACCCAACTTCCAGTCAACCGTAACTGTTGGGTCTCCATGCCTAGCATTTGGTCACACCCGACCAACCTCGAACTAGCCTTCTAGCCTCCTCCATCAGCCTTGCGTCCTTTGGATATCTCCTCATCCTTCACGCCTTGCCTTCAGGAGCTTTCTTCGGCCTCATCCTAGTTGTCGGGTCTTCCTTGCCAAGTCATACCAGGACTTGCCTTGCCAAGACCATATGCTTGGACTTTCCAATTGCCTGGCTCCTCACCAGGACTTTCTCCTTTGCCAAGATCATACTTGGACTTTCCAACTGTCTGGCTCCTCACCAGGACTTTCTCTTGCCTAGCTCCTCACTAGGACTTTCCCGTTGCTTGGCTCCTCACCAGGACTTTCCAAATGCCTAATATTCAGTTAGGACTTTCCCAGTCAAGTCTCCTATCAACCTTGACCTACTTGACTTGTATTCTCATCAACCTGGTCAATCCTTTAACCATCTCCATAACCGGATGATTGCTCCAACAATCTCCTTATATTGTCAAACATCAAAACTCAAATCCTGACTCAAGCTTGACTTAACTCAAGCATAGTCAAACTGGTCAACCTTGACCTAGGGAAATTGCCCCAACAGCTACTTGGAATATTAACTGCTACAACAGTGTAGCAACTACTTTGACGGCTAGCTGATATAACATTGTAATAGCTATTTTGACAGCTACCTGCTACAACGGTATAGCAGCTACTTTGACGACTAGCTGCTACAATGTTGTAGCAGCTACTTGGAATGTTAACTGCTACAAGCTACATCGTTGTAGTAGCCACTTGGAATGTTAACTACTACAACGGTGTAGCATCTATTTCGACGACTAGCTACTACATCGTTGTATCAGCTACTTGGAATGTTAATAGCTACAACGGTGTAACAACTACTTTGACAGCTAGCTGCTACATTGTTATAACATCTATGGTGACAAGTAACTGCTACAACGATGTAGCTAATACTTTGACGATTAGCTACTATAACATTGTAGCAGCTACTTCAACAGCTAGTTGCTACAACATTATAGCAATTACTTCGACGGCTAGCTACTATAATGTTGTAGTAGCTACTTGGAATGTTAACCACTGCAACGGTGTAACAGCTAATTTCATAATGTAGACTGCTACCCTACAATAGCAGCTCCACGTTATAGCTACTCCACGTTATAGCAGCTATCCTACATTAGCTGCTACACATTGTAGCATCTAGTTGACACCAATTAATATATAATGACTCATCAATTAATAATAATGGAGACATACTTACTTTGGATCATTGATCTGTCACTTCGATAGAATTACCACTCATACCTATTATAAATCATAGCCTCTGAACACAGGAAGAATCTGAATTTGGTAGAAGGGCAACTGTGGGCGTGTGATACTCATATTCATGGATTTTACAGTGGCCTTGTTTTCTTATAAAATAATGGTTCATAGAGGGACTCTTCTCATTATCTCTTCCACATCATCACTCTTTTATGAGCCTTCTCACTTTCTCCCTCATTCTTCCTTTTATGACACTTTTACGAGTAGCATAACTATGCAGCAATCTTCCCTACACCACTTTCGTCATTCATTTCATGGCATCCACTGTCGTTGTCCGAAATCTAGTATTGTGTCTTCCTCCCAAAATGGAAATGACAAGGTAGTCATGTTGTCTTCCATGGTGTATTGTAAGCTTTCATATGGCTATACGTAGCCAGTTTAGGGTTCAAAAAGGAATATCTTTGGCCGAAATCTGGTTGACTATTCTTCCATCTTCAAGATGGTGTGCTTCTATAAATTTCTAGAAGCCTCTTTTGTTGATTTGATCACTCAAACTTCTCCCACCACCATGGGAGGTAAATGGAAAAGAGAGAAGGGTGATCAACTAGTCAATTAACATATTCTTGGAATGTCATAGTGGAGTCTGTAAGGCTCAATTAGATGCTAATGTTCACACATCTACACCTGCAATATAATAAGTTAAGAAGTTCTTCGGCCCGCCATTAAATTCTGTTAAATAAATACATCAGATAATAGTGATAATCTTGATGATACATTAAAATATTAGTTTTCAACCGATAACAGATAACTGTCCAACTATCTACTACACGTTGTAGCCACTATGGCTTGTATGTTGTGTCATTGTAGCATAAACCCTATTAAAAAATATTTGACAAATAATTTATTCTTTCATTGTGAATATAATTTTTTTATAAATTTAATTTTTTTTGGTTATATAATATGTTTGTAGCAGCTAAATTTTCTAACAAATAGTACACCTAAAAAGATTTTCGTTATGTATATCAACTTGATAAAAATTTATTTAAACTTATTTTAATCTTTAATTATCTCTAATCCTAATATAGTATAAAGATGTATACTACAATGTACAAGACCTAACTGCTACACGTTGTAGTAGCTACTTCGACAGTTAATTGCTACAACGTGTAGCAGGTACTTGGAAAGTTAACTGCTACACGCTGTAGTAGATACTTTGAAAGGTAACTTCTACAAGTATAATATGTACTTGCTAAGTCATTTCATTTTAAGTTATAATTCTCTCTATTCGTAATATGTATTGTTTATATGTGATGCTAAGTGATCTATTTAATTAATATAGGAGAAATTTATGGTATCTTTATTGGGCATCAACCGGGTGTTTATGACCCTAGATAAAAGCATTTACACAAGTTAATCTTTTTAAGGGCAATATATACCAATCCTTTGAGAGTAAACAGGATGCAATAAGAGCTTTTAAAACCTATAATGCTAAAAATTGAAAGAATACCTCCATTACATCGAGAGGAAATGAAGTTCATGTGCATCCTCAAATAAAGTATCAAGTTCATAATCGGATAGAATACTATTGAAGACTGGAAAATTTAGAAAACTAAAAGATGCATTGGAAGAGATAGATCAATAGTTAGATTCTCTATAAATTTGTGATGAAGATTAGATATGGTATTTGAAGTTGTAGTGTTTATAGGTATTCTGCCTTTAAAACTACCACTATGTATTAACTTTTGAACAAATTTGTTATGAAGATTAGACATTTATATTTGTCTTGTTATCATTGTTTCTATCCAGTATTATAGGGTGCATGTTTGATGCATGTTAATGTATTATGATTCAAGTTATATTTTGTTGCTACAGTAGCAGCTAATCTAGACTAGCTGCTACCACATGAACATCACTGGACTAGCTCGTTGTAGCAGCTATTGGACAATAGCTACTGTCCAATAGCTGCTACAATGACAAACTTGTGTTATAGTTGTTGGGGAAATTTCCCTAGGTCATGTTTGACCAGTTTGACTAAGCTTGAGTTGAGTCAAGCTTGAGTTAGGAATTGAGTTTTGATGTTTGACAGTCTATGGAGATTGCTGGAGCAATCGTCCGATTGTGGAGATGGTCAAGAAATTGACCAGGTTGATGAAAAGACAAGTCAAGTGGGTCAGTGTTGACCGGAGACTTGATCGGGTAAGTCCTAACTAGAGATTAGGCATCTGGGAAAGTCCTAACTGGAGGTTAGATAAGAGAGAAGTCAAGTAGGTCTAGGAGACTTGACTGGGAAAATCCTAATTGGAGATTAGGCAAAGGTAAGTCCAACAGGAAGGTTGGCAAGGGTGAAAATCCAAGTAGGTCAGTGTTGACCAGGCTTGGTGGTGAAAGTCCTGATAAGTGAGATCAGACAATTGGAAAGTACTAGTATAGCTAGGTAAAGGGAAAGTCCTGGTGAGGAGCCAGGCAATTGGAAAGTCCAAGTGTGATCTTGGCAAAAGGAAAGTCCTGATGAGGAGTCAGGCAATTGGAAAGTCCAAGTGTGATCTTGGCAAAGGTCGTAAGTCCAATCATGTGGTCTTGGCAAGGTAAGTCCTAGTGTGACTTGGCGAGGAGAACCCGACAACTAGGATAAGGCCAATGGAAGCTCCAGAAGGCAAGGCGTGAAGGATGGGGAGATATCCGAGGGACGCAAGGCTGATGGAGGAGGATAGAAGGCTAGTTCGAGGTTGGTCGGGAGTAGCCAAATGCTAGGCGTGCAAACCTAATAGGTCATGGTTGACCGGGAGTTAGGTTTAGGAAGCTAGACTTGAGTTTGAGTTAAGTCCAGGGTGTTCAATCGATCGGGCGATCGATCGAACAGGCTCCAATCGATCAACCGATCGATTGGAGTGTGCGCGATTGTTGGAATGACCCAATCGATTAGCCGATCGATTGTGGTCAAGAAATCACGAGCACAAAAGCTCTCCCAATCTATCGGGCGATCGATTGGGAGTTGCCAATCGATCGGTCGATCGATTGGGCAAGGGTGTTCTCGCGCGATCGCGAGAAGCACAGAATGCTTTTGGATCGATCCACCAATCGATCCGGTTGTTCCCAATTGGTTGGTCGATCGATTGAGATTCTGTTGGTGCGGAAAGCATCAGACGATCAAACTGTTGTTTTGATAATGGAAAACGAATTCAGAGTTAAGCTTATTTGTGATCTAACAATTTGATTGAGTATTTCAAGAAAGACCTAGCTGCGATTAGGCAGGTTGAAAACCCTAGGGGATGGTAACCCTAGTTCATAGGGGGCGGTAACCCTATGCGGAAAGTCTTGGCGGGTCGAGTGCTTCAAGCAAAAATCCTAGGGGGTGGTAACCCTAGGTGGAAAGTCCTGGTGTCGCGAACTAGGTGGAAGACTGGACGGGTCAGGAAGCGGGTGTCCAACAGAAAGTCCGGAGGCATCTAGTGCCGAGCAAAAGTCTAGTCGATCTGGAGGATCGCACTGGCAATAGGTAAATCTCCTGAGTGGAGTAGGTGAGGACGCGTTCCCCGTAGAGGGAACAGTAGGCGTCAGGTCGACCTAGGGTTTCCGGTCAGAAACCCGAAGTCAGATCCGGACAGTCCGAAGGCTGTCAGTTTATTTGTTTATATATTCTATTGTGTTCTAACTCTGTTTTGCAGGAGACTAACATTTTTATGCAGAGTTAGAAGTGACCGGGATCGGTCGACTGAACCTTGGGATCAGTCGACTGAACCCACAAGTCAGCATATCAGATCTCTAAAGGTTGGACCGGGCTCGACCAAGGGATTGGTCGACTGAACCTTGGGATCGGTCGACCGAACTTGGGTTGGGTGTCGACTGGATCAGGCTGACTCGACTGAGTCAGAAGAGCTTATCGGTCGACCGGACCATTTTATCGGTCGACCGAACCTCGGATAGAGTTTGACCGGATCGAAGTGGAGCGAGAAGATCGGGTGGATCAGATAGGAGGGAACGCCTGATTGGTCGATCGAACCTTGGGATCGATCGACTGATCCGCCTCTGGTCAAACCTGATCCCGAGACTTGGGGATCTGGATCAGCGTCTGCAGAGCTATAAAAGGGAGCCTTGGGATGTAGCTTCGATCAACGATTTCAGAAGCAAACTTTCTACTTCCTGCTGCTAACAAGTCGATCCCGAAGTGCTGCAACATCATCCGATGACCCAGAGCTCAGTTCTTTCACCTTTCCATTGTCGTTGGTATATCTTATTGTTATTAATTGTTGTACTTCAAATTGTAAACATTTAACGAGCTTATAGTTGTTGCCCGCCGAAAGCAATCAAAGATCGCGGGCCTTGGAGTAGGAGTCGCCACAGGCTCCGAACCAAGTAACCACTTGTGTCTCTGTGTGTTTGCATTTACTTTCCGCTGCGTGTTTTACTCCGATAGTTTTTTGATTCAGTTAAAATAGCCACGAGCGCTATTCACCCCCCCTCTAGTGCGATCTCGATCCAACAATTGGTATCAAAGCGGGGTCATTTTGAATTGGTGCAACCACCATTCAAAGCAATTTTACGTGGTCTTTTTAATCTTTTCGGAGTCAATTAGAATTAGCTTTGTAGCTACATTCTAATTCTTTTTATGAATGAATTTTGCTCGAATCAGGTGCAACACCAATCGAGTTCGTAACATTTCTTTTCTCCCGCACTACTAATCCAAGACTTAGTCTTGGAACAGATTTTCTTTGTTTTTGCCACGTAAGGTTTCAATGGCCTAACAAGAGGGTTATAGCACCGTTCGTCCCTCACTTTTCATCGGAGAGGGCTTCGGATACTGGAAGGGACGGATGGAGAATTTCTTGAAAATCCAATTCGAAACTTGGATGATCGTCAAGACCGAACTTCAACTACCAACTGATGAAGATGGCAATCCAACACCCTGCGAAAAATGGGAACCGACCCTAATCAAGAAGGTGGAAGCTAATGCAAGAGCTACCTACACCCTCCAGTGTGGATTGACCAAGGAGGAGCTCAATAGAGTTGGTCCATTCTCAACTGCAAAGGAGCTGTGGGAGAAATTAATTGAAATGCACGAGGGCTCCTCCGAAACCAAAGTAAGTAAGCGTGATCTATTGTTTAATAAACTATATAATCTAAAAATGCAGGAAGACGAGACGGCCAGTCAACTTCATGCTCATATACAAGACATCCTAAACTCCCTCCACGCGATCGAGCAAAAAGTCGAGAACAGGGACATTATAAGGTACACACTTAATGCTTTTCCTAGGAGCACATTGTGGGCATCAATGGTAGATGCCTACAAAGTCTCCAAGGATTTATCTTCCATTAGGTTAGATGAATTATTTTCTGAATTTGAACTTCATGAGCAAACTAATACACAGCCACCTGAGAAAGGTGTAGCTTTGCTTGCAGGTACCAGTAGAACACGCGAATCAAGATCACGATGAAGAACTGAGCCAGATTCAGAACTAGAACCAGACTAAGATAATGAAGACGACGAACTAACAACTGAACTCGTGAACTTGGTGAAGAAGCTCTACAAGAAGAAGAAGGGCTTCAACAAGAAAGACCTAAAGAAGGCACCCAATCCAAGGAGGGTCAACTGAGCTCAAAGGTCAAGTTTGAGGTAATCTGCTACGGGTGCAACCAAAAGGGGCACATCAAGGCAAACTGCCCAAATCAGAAAGATCCGAAGAAACAAAGGAAGAAAAAGGCCCTAAAGGCAACATGGGATGAATCTTCAGAAGAGGATACCGACGACGAGCTCGAACAGACGAGTCTTCTTGCACTGATGGCCCGAGACTAGATCGATGTGTCCGAGAGCGAGTCGGAAGTAGAATCGGAAAGAAGCCACGGATCTGCATTCGTTTCTGAAGGGCCCGATCCCACTGTAAATATCCCTCGACTAAATAATCTAGTCAATTACTTGTTACGAAAATTAGCTAAGTCTAATCTTAGAATTAAGTCACTTCTAAAGGAAGTAGCTGTCCTTAAAGAAGTGACTAACTCCGAATCCTTGACTGAACCAGTTCAGACTGGAAACTCAACTCAAGTCCAAAAACTTGAGGAAGAGAACTCCAGCCTGAAAACTCAGGTCAAGGATCTAGAGAAAACATTAGAACGATTCTCCTTGGGTTCCAAGAACCTTGACCTGATTCTTGGGACACAAAGGGCAATCTACAATAGAATTGGACTAGGATTCAAATCGAAAAAGAAATATAAATCATATTTACCACTATACAAAGAACAAATAGAAAAATGGTCCAAGCATGGGTCCCCAAGTCCAACCTGATCAATCAAGTTGGACTTGGATAATATTGGGTCCCTAAGGATCAAATACATTACCTCGATAGACCATATCGAAGTTATGATCCAGGGGAGCTAGAAGGAAGACAATAAAAATAAAACTAAATTCAAATTAAATAAAACAAATTAAATTAAAAATTAAATCAAGTGAACTTCAAATAAAATCAAATTAAATTCAAACTAAATCAAAATCCAAAGGAAGGCTCCAGAATTTCTGGCACCTCTGAAATTAATCCACCCGATAAGGGTAAACAAGAGTAGACTGCCCAGTCGGGTAATTAAGGTTATATTAAAATGGGCTAGGTTTAACTTGACCCGTGGTACTGGTGAAGTATTGGATGATAGTACGTTGGGGAAACTTAGTCATCGCATGTCTAGGAAGATATGGCTTCGACCTTATGCATTTGGCTAAGTGGAACTGACCGAAGCTACCCTTTATGGATCATCACCAGTTAGACCAAGGTTTTGTACTAAGTTTAATGGGTAGGGCAATTTGGAAAATCTCGAAGGCATGGTTACTTTAATGAAGTCCTTGTGACTCACCATAGCTCAGAAGTTTATCCAAAGAATGCCTACTTGTTGAACCCAAAGCTAAACCTGAATCTAACACAAAGTTAAACTAAACCCTAAAATTGAACCATAATTCATCTCTCAACAATTATAGGATTCCCTGATTGAAAATTTAGATCAGGTGAGATGACTAAGGAATAAAAATTAATCCAATTTCAAATTAAATTCGTAATTAAAATTAACTTATTAATTAACTTAAATTATTTTTTTAAAATTAATTAACTTAAATTACTTTTCAAAATTAATTACCTTAATTTTTTTCTAAAATTAATTAACTTAAATTTTTTAAAAAAAAATTAATTAACTTAAATTATTTTTTTAACATTAATTAACTTAAATTATTTTTTTAAAATTAATTAAATTAAATTAAATTATTTTTTAGAATGAATTAACTAAAATTATTTTTTAAAATTAATTAACTTAAATTATTTTTTAAAATTAATTAACTTAAATTATATTTTTAAAATTAATTAACTTAATTTTTTTTTAAAATTAATTAACTTAAATTATTTTTTTAAAATTAATTAACTTCAATTATTTTTTTAAAATTAATTAACTTAAATTATTATTTTAAAATTAATTCACTTAAATTATTTTTTTAAAATTAATTAACTTAATTTTTTTAAAAATTAATTAACTTAAATTATTTTTTATCTTAAATTATTTTTTTAAAATTAATTAACTTAATTTATTTTTTTAAAATTAATTTACTTAAATTATTTTTTCAAAATTAATTTACTTAAATTATTTTTTCAAAATTAATTAAATTAAATTATTTTTTAAAATTAATTAAATTAAATTATTTTTAAAATTAATTAACTTAAATTATTTTTAAAAATGAATTAACCTAAATTATTTTTTAAAATTAATTAACTTAATTTTTTTAAATTAATTAACTTAAATTATTTTTTAAAATTAATTAACTAAAATTATTTTTTTTAAATTAATTAACTTGAATTATTTTTTAAATTTAATTAACATAAATTACTTTTCAAAATTAATTAACTTAAATTATTTTTTTAAAATTAATTAACTTAAATTACTTTTCAAAATTAATTAACTTAAATTATTTTTTCAAAAATTAATTAACTTAAATTATTTTTTCAAAAATTAATTAACTTAAATTATTTTTTCAAAAATTAATTAACTTAAATTATTTTTTCAAAAATTAATTAACTTAAATTATTTTTAAAAATTAATTAACTTAAAATATTTTTCAAAATTAACTTAAAATATTTTTCAAAATTAACTTAACTTAAATATTTTTCAAAATCAAAATTAAATATTTTTCAAAATCAAAATTAAATATTTTTTTTCAAAATTAAATTAACTTAAATATTTTTCAAAAATTCTTCAATTAACGTCAAACACTCATAGGATTAACTAATTGTTAACTTAAATTGGGTGAGATGGAAAATTAAGAACTTACTTCAATCAAACTGTCTTTTGATCCATCGAAAAAAAAATCAATTCAACTACTTTATGTGTAGGAATTGGATCAATTGATGTTGGACAGTGGATGCTCCAGACATATGACTGGAGATAGGTTGAAGTTCACTAAGCTAAAACTAAAGAACCTAGGATCAGTTGCATTCGGCAACGATGGCAAACTGAAAGTAATCGGAAAATGTATTATCGAACTCAATTCCGATTTTATTATTCGAAAAGTTTTATTAGTTGAAAATTTTAACTTTAATCTATTAAGTATAAGCCAATTGTGTGATAGTGGATACTTAGTTACCTTTGATAATTCTGGATGCTTGGTTAAAAATATTGAAAACCCTGAAATCACACTTAAGGGACTTAGAAAAAATAATATCTACACCATTGACCTACTGACACCCTCGATAAAGTGTCTCTTGACACAACAAGAGGAAACCAAATTCTGGCACAGAAGACTGGGTCACACTCATGTTAGACTCATCTAAAAAATGAGTCAAAATGGCTTAGTTAGAGGATTGTCCAAATTAAGAAACCTAGAAAATACAATATGTCATCCTTGTCAACAAGGAAAACAAACCAAGTCAACCCACAAGTCAACCAATCTAGATAGAACCAACTCTTTACTTGAGCTCCTTCATCTAGACCTATTTGATTCACATGGAGCCAAGTCACTAAGTAAGAACCAGTATTGCTTAGTTATAATTGATGACTACTCCAGGTTCACCTGGGTAAAATTTCTGAAAACAAAATATGAAACCTTTGAAGTCTTTTGTAATTTTTGTAAATTAACAGAAACTGAAAAAGATACTAAAATTAAAAAGGTAAGAAGTGATCATGGGGGGAATTTGAAAATCATAGGTTTATCCACTTTTGTAAAATCAACGGATACAAACACGAATTTTCATGCCCTAGAACCCCTCAACAGAACGGTCTAATGGAACGGAAAAATAGAACCCTACAAGAAGCCGCTAGAACCATGCTAAACGAATATAATCTAAATCATCAATTTTGGGCTGAAGCAATAAATACGGCAAACTATATTCAAAATCGAATTCTAATTAACAAACTTCATAATAAAACCCCTTATGAAATATATTATAATAAAATTCCCAACTTAAACTATTTAAAAGTATTTGGATGTAAAGTTCATATTTTAAACACTAAAGACTACTTAGGAAAGTTTATACCCAAATTAAACCAAGGAATCTTTTTAGGGTACTCTACAACCAGTAGGGCTTATAGAGTCTATAATCAAATTACCCTAAAAGTTGAAGAAACAATGAATGTAATATTTGATGAAGAAAATAATCTACCAAATAAAGATCAAAATGATGACATTAACCCAAGAAACAGAGAAGATGACGAAATTGAACCTGAACCTATCGAATCTGAAGAACAAATCACTAACTCAAATGGTATACGACTAACAAGAACAAGCACAAATCATCCATCTGACCAAATTTTGGGTGACCCAACTTTAGGAGTCAGAACTAGGTCATCTTATAGAAACCAGAGCCAAATAGCCATGATTTCAAAAATTGAACCCAAAACCATAGAAGAAGCCCTACCAGACCCAGATTGGACTCTAGCAATGCAAGAAGAATTGGCCCAATTTGAAAGAAATCAGGTCTGGGAATTAGTGCCTAAACCCGTTAATAAGTCCATAATTGACACTAAATAGGTTTTTAGAAACAAATTAAATGATCAAGGTGAAATAGTTAGAAACAAAGCCAGGTTAGTAGCCAAAGGGTTCAGTCAAGTAGAAGGGTTAGACTATGATGAGACCTATGCCCCTGTAGCAAGACTTGAATCCATTAGGATGTTGCTGACCTATGCAACACACAAGGGATTCAAGCTATCTCAAATGGACGTAAAATCCACATTTTTAAACGGATTTATTAAAGAAGAAGTATATGTAGGTCAACCCCCAGGATTTGAGGACATAGAACAACCAAATTATGTCTTTAGACTAAAAAAGGCCCTATACGGACTAAAACAAGCACCTAGGGCTTGGTATGAACGTCTGTCCAATTATCTAACATCAAAAGGATTTAACCAAGGTCAAATAGATCCAACCCTCTTCGTCAAAACCTTAGAAAATGAAATTTTCATAGCCCAAATTTACGTCGATGATATTATTTTCGGTTCAACAAACTCTAAATTTCTAAAAGAATTCACCAAACTAATGGAAAATAAATTTGAAATGAGTCTGGTAGGTGAACTTAATTTCTTCCTAGGTTTACAAATTAAGCAAACTAAAGATGAAATTTATATTTATCAAACTAAATATGCTAAGGAATTAATTAGAAAATTTGGCATGGAGAACTCAAAAATAATTAATACACCAATGGCTACTAATGCAAAAATTGACTCAGACTTAGAAGGTAAACCAGTAGATTTGAAATACTATCGAAGTGCGATAGGAAGTCTACTGTACCTAATTGCGAGTCGACCAGACATTATTTTTGCAGTAGGTATGTGTGCACGATACCAATCTTGTGCAAAAGATTCTCACTTAACCCTTGTCAAAAGAATCCTTAGGTATCTTAAGGGAACTCTAAATGTAGGACTATGATACCCTAGATCTGACACCCTTGACCTAACCGGCTACTCTGACTCAGATTATGCCGGGTGCAAACTAGATAGAAAAAGTACAAGTGGTAGCTGTCAATTTATAGGACAATGCCTAGTAAGTTGGTCAAGTAGAAAGCAACACTGTGTTGCTTTATCTACCATTGAAGCTGAATATATAGCCTTAGGTGAATGCACATCTCAGTTGCTATGGATGATGCATGCCCTTAAAGACTATCAACTGAAATATCATAAAACAAAAATCTCAATTGATAATATAAGTTCAATAAATCTAACGAAAAACCCAATTCATCACTCAAGGACTAAACATATAGAAGTGAAGCACCATTTTGTAAGGGATCACGTAGCTAAGGGTGATATTGTACTCAACTATGTTGAGTCAAAATCAAACCTAGCTGACATCTTCATAAAGCCCTTACCTGAACTTGAGTTCAACTCACTTAGAAGACAAATAGGAATGTGCTTAGTAGAATAGGACTTATCTTTTCTTGAAAATTCTGTCTTTAAATCAGTTTGGCTTTAAAATCTTAGGAAAAATGATTTTCAAAGCTCCAAATTTTGTTAGTTTTTTCAAAATTTAATTTAGCATAGGATTCCCCCCTAGAAATCATACTCCCCTAGAATTCAGCCAGAGCATCTCACAAACACCTAGGCTTACCTTGCTTGTGGTTGAAAAACATAGAACTGCGTGAGATGCATAGGGTATAGCCTGGACTCAAGAATGCTTATATCTGTACATCAATATGAGTTTGGGCGTTAAATACTTTATTTATAGTAATCAAGTCAAGTATTCCAGTCTTAGTCAAATCTAACTGGACCAAATGACTTAACTTGACTAACCAAGTGAAAGCTGCTGCCCTCTAGGCAATCAGCCAGTAGCTAAAGGTTAGACAGTTGGCAAACAATGTTTTAAGACTAAGCATGCTTGAACTAGGGCTCTGATACCTCTCTAAAGTAAATTGGATAATTTGAAATATATTTAACTTGACTTATACTTAGATGTAAGGACCAACTGAATTTGAATAAATAACCTTACCTAAATCTTTATAAGTCTAGCTACTCCCTCCTTGCAACTAAAAGAACTAAGTTTTTGTTAAAACTAAATATCTTTCAAAATTGAAAATGTTGTTATCAAGCTAAGTACTTTTCAACTTTAGCTATATTTTTAAATTTGTGCTAAAACATCTTGTCAAATTTATAATATCCTTTTAGGATCCTTCAAAATTCAATATTTTCAAGTATTTGCAAAATGTTTAGCAACGTGATCTCTACAGCTGTCTACAAATATTTTAGCAAATACTTTCAAACTTAGTCAATTTTTGAGAAAATTGTATATCAAATATAATACACTCTATAAAATTTTCTTTCACTTTCAATGCCAAAATAATCTTTCAAATTTTATTCAAAATTCAGCTAAGTAATCTCTACTAAGGGTGGAGTTCGAAACTTTAGTAATGTTCTCTATTAAACTCTATTTTTCACTTAGCAAAAATTACACAATGTAAATTAATTATGAAAAGACAAGTATTCTCCAAACATTTTTCTCTAAAACCTAATATTTATCCGATTATCAAATCTTTTTGAAAAGTTGGTATTTTCTCAAACGTGTTTTTTTATTAATGGCAAAGGGGGATAGTAGGAAAATTCAAAAGAGTAGGAAAATTCAAAAGAGAGCCTTCATTAAGGGGGAGCCTCACAAAGTTTAAATTTTAGCTTAATTACACTTGCATTTAAAATTTATTTAAGCGTATTTTGCATCTATATTACTTAACTTTGAATTTCAGTTGTCATAATCAAAAAGGGGGAGATTGTTGGTGCGGAAAGCATCAGATGATCAAACCGTTGTTTTGATAATGGCAAAGGAATTCAGAGTTAAGCTTATTTGTGATCTAACAGTTTGATTGAGTATTTTAGGAAAGACCTAGCTGCGGTTAGGCAGGTTGAAAACCCTAGGGGATGGTAACCCTAGGTCATAGGGGGCGGTAACCCTATGCGGAAAGTCTTGGCGGGTCGAGTGCTTCAGGCAAAAATCCTAGGGGGTGGTAACCCTAGGTGGAAAGTCTTGGTGTCGTGAACTAGGTGGAAGACTGGATGGGTCAAGAAGCGGGCATCCAGCAGAAAGTCTAGAGGCATTGAGCGCCGAGCAAAAGTCCAGTCGATTTGGAGGATCGCACTGGCAATAGGTAAATCTCTTGAGTGGAGTAGGTGAGGACGCGTTCCCCGTAGAGGGAACAGTAGGCGTCGGGTCGACCTAAAGTTTCCGGTCGGAAACCCGAAGTCAGACCTGGGCAGTCCGAAGGTTGTCAGTTTATTTGTTTATATATTCTATTGTGTTCTAACTCTATTTTGCAGGAGACTAACATTTTTATGCAGAGTTAGAAGTGACCAGGATCGGTCAACCAAACCTTGGGATCAGTTGACTGAACCCACAAGTCAGCAGATCAGATCTCCAGAGGTTGGACCGGGCTCGACCAGGGGATCGGTCGACCGAACCTTGGGATCGGTCGACCGAACCTGGGTTGGGTGTTGACTGGATCTGGCTGACTGGGCTGAGTTAGAAGAGCTTATCGCTCGACCGGACTGTTTTATGGGTCGACCGAACCTCGGATAGAGTTTGACCGGATCGAAGCGGAGCGAGAAGATCGGGCGGATCAGATAGGAGGGATCACCTGATCGTTCGACCGAACCTTGGGATCGGTCGACCGATCCGCCTCGGGTCAAACCTGATCCCGAGATTTGGGGATCTGGATCAGCGTCTGCAGAGCTATAAAAGGGAGCCTTGGGGTGCAGCTTCGATCAACGATTTCAGAAGCAAACTTTCTACTTCCTGCTGCTAACAAGTCGATCCCGAAGTGCTGCAACATCATCCCGACGACCCGAAGCTCAGTTCTTTCACCTTTCCATTGTCGTTGGTATATCTTATTGTTATTAATTGTTGTACTTCAAATTGTAAACATTTAACGAGCTTATAGTTGTTGCCCACCGAAAGCGATCAAAGATCGCGGGCCTTGGAGTAGGAGTCGCCACAGGCTCCGAACCAAGTAACCACTTGTGTCTCTGTGTGTTTACATTTACTTTTCGCTGCGTGTTTTACTCCGATAGTTTTTCGATTCAGTTAAAATAGCCACGAGCGCTATTCACCCCCCCCTCTAGTGCGATCTCGATCCAACAGATTCGATCGTTGCACAGGATGCAGGTGATGGACGGCTAGGATTGTCCGGATGTAAGGTGGCGATCAATTAGGGATGAATTCAATCGATTGGAGCTACTGTATAAAGCCTAGGTGGAGCTTTTTCTCAGCAGATCTCTTGCGATCTTTTGCGTTGGTCTTCAGCGATTCACAGCGAGCTTCTCCGATCTACTCACTCCAGCTCTTGAAGGCACTTGGGGAGTTTCTCCAAGGTTCAAGAGGCGACGACAAGCACAAGTAAGTAAGAAGAATGGTGTATTACATTGTATTTTTGTTTCTTCTTCTTGTGTTCGTGTTTGTGTTTGTGTGTGAGTACTGTACGAGACTTCTCCGCCTCCGACTGCGACCGAGAAGGAGGTTTTCATTAGTGGAGTGAACGTGTCGTGTGGATTCTTGGATTAGTCACCTCTTTTTGAGGTGGATACCAAGTAAATCTTTAGTGTTAGCGTTGTGTGTGTCTTGTGTTTATTTCCGCTGCATATTATCAAGATGAAGCAACCGACAAGCGCGACGAAACGCTATTCACCCCCTTCTAGCGGACATCAAGGTCCTAACAATTGGTATCAGAGCGAGGTCGCTCTTCTACGGATTAACCGCCAAGAGAGCAAGAAGCTAGAGGAAGAAGATGGACTTGGGAGGTCCACTTGGATGGGACATCCGAATTCCTCCTCCATATGACAAGGAAGACTTCGCCTTTTGGAGGAATCAACTGGAGACATGGTTCCAAATGAATTAGAACCAATGGGTTGTTTTGAGTGACCCATTTGAAGCTCCTACGAACAAGAAGGGTAAACGCCTCTGACCTCGACATTGGACCGAGGAACAAAAGGAGCTAGCGGAGGCGGATAAGGAGGTAATGAGAATTTTGCATAATTTACTACCTTCTAATATTTTGTTGAGTGTAGGTGAAACCACAAATGCAAGTGATCTTTGGAAAAAGATCATTGCCTATCATGAAGACCCTACACAAGTCCAAGGAGTGGAAGAACCCAAGGAGAAGGGCTCATTGGTCCAAGAAGAGAAGGACCAATCCGATGTTGACACAAGATCAACATTCGAGGAGGAAAAGGAAGAGGAGGAAGAGAAAGAGAAGGAAGAGGTGGAAGAGGAGAGATCTTCCACATCCTCAAGAGATGAAGAAGTGGAAGAGTACACATCCTCAAGTGAAGAGGAAGAAATAGAAGATGATGCCATCTCTACATTTCAAGAAAAATCAAATGGAGGATCAAGCATCAACCCTACAAGCAAAGGTATAAAGATTTCAATTATCAAAGATAAAAATCATATCATTTACTTTGAGTGTAGGGAACATGGGTACTATAAAAGTAAGTGCCCCAAATTGGCTAAGAAGAAGAGTCAAACGACACTAAAGGCTAAGGAGAAGCCTAAAGTGGTTGGTCCCACGGAACACAAGAGCAAGGAGCATATTGTGTGCTTCTCATGCAATCAAAGAGGACATTATAGAAGTCAATGTCCTAAAAAGAAGAAGCCAATTAAAGTCAAAGGAGGAAGCACAAGTCTAGGAGGAGCTTCCAAGGTAAAAACTAAGGTATCATTTAATGAACCTATTCCTTTGACACATGATAAGAAGCATGCTAAAAATAATTCTTATTATTTTAATGCTAATTATCATGAAAGAAGGAAGCATGATGGCACTAAGGGCAAATACATTCCTCCTCATGCTAGAACTACCACACCTAAGGTTAGGAAGGTAGATAACCATTTAGGCAATAACTCTAAGGACTTTAGATATATTCCTAAAAATAGAAATGCTCATAGGGGTCAAGAAAAATCCAAATCTATGAATTTAATGACGGAGAACCAAGTCTTGAGGTCAAGACTTGATAACTTAGAAAGGACCCTAGCAAGAATGGAAAATATGCTTAGGGGTCAAAATGAGCAAACTCTAGGGAGAGCTACACAAGAGCCATCCAATGACTATAAAGGTTTGGGATACAAACCTAAAGTCAAGAAGAATGTGACTTCCTTTCATAGAGTTCCATATAGCTATGGGACCAACCCTAGGTTTAGAGGTCAAGTCAAAGATACTAGGGAAGGAATCCCTAAAGGTCCTTTTGGCAAGACCAATGTTGCTAAGACTTCTAAGAAGTCTAACAAAGTCACAAGGAATATCACAAGGGAGGTCATCCCTAAAGTTGATCTAGTAAAGGTGACTAAGGCTCCAAAAAGGCCTAATAAAGTTACAAATAAGGTTACAAGGGAAGTTATCCTTAGGAGTGACCTAGTAGAAGTGACCAAGGCTTCTAAGAAGCTTAGAAAGGTCCTTAGGAAGGTAACTAGGGAAGTCATCCCTAGGGAATACCTAGAGCATCCAAGGAGCACAAATAGATTTTGGGTTCCTAGGAGCATATTCTCTACACCCTAGGTGGGTTTAGAGAGTGTCAACTTCATTTGGAAGGGTAGTTAACCCAACTTTGTTAAAGTTGACACTTGAGAGCATTTTCAAGGTTATTGTTAACCTTTGAAAATGAAAAGGATTGTAGGGTTACTCTTTGAAAGAGTAATATATGTGCCAAAATTTGAAGAGTTGAACTTAATCTAACTTGACACACTTAAGAAAAGTATAAGAAAAATTAAGTTAGAACTTTGATACTTTCTTAAGGAATTAAGAGAAAACCCATGCTTTCATCAAATGTGATTAAAGCCTTGAAGAGCAAAAATGTGTCAAAGTTTGAGAAGTTAAATCTAATTTAAATTGACACACTAGAGAGAAGCAAAAGTAATGCCAAATTTGGAATTCGGTATTTTCTTATAGAATTAAGGGAAATGTAAACCTTAATCCAAATTATCACTTTTGGAAAGAGTAACATGTGCCAAATCTTAAGGAATTATGTTTGAATTAAATTGGCACAATGTAGAAAAGGATAAGAAATGGCAAGTTGGGGTTTTGACATTTTCTTAGAAGGTTAAAGGCAAATCTAAGCCTTAATTTGATTTCATTTACTCTTTAGAGGAGTAAAATGTGCCAAGTCTTGAGGAATTGGACTTAAATTTAAATTGGCACAAATGCAAAAAGAAATACCAAGTTAGAAATGTGGTATTCTCTTAAGGGGTTAAGGGAAAATTTAAACCTTAATCAAATTAATTACTCCTTGGAAGAGTAAGTTGTGCCAAACTTTGAGGAATCAGTACATCTAATATAAGTTGGCACACTTGGAAATAGGATAAGGAATTGTCTAGTTGAGATATTAGTATGTTCTTAAGGGATTAAGGGCAAATTTAAGTCTCAATCTAAACATTTAATCCTTAAAAGGAATAATATGTGTCAAACAAATACTTCAGTATTGAAGTCTTAATTTCAATTGGCACAAATAGAATCAAAAGAAATGCCAAGTTAGTTTTGGCATTCTCTTAAGGAAGGCATAGGCAATCTAGGATTAAGTTTAAGGCTTAGCTAAGGTTTAAGGATACTTAGATAGATTATCTAGGTATATTTATTTATGCTAAAATGTCATGATTGCTTGCTCTTCATATGTCATGACATCATGTCTTGCATTCATGTTTATTATGAAAAATATAAAAATACCATATCATGTCATACATACATCATGTAGCTATAGCATGCTTTTTCTTTTGAAAATTACTTATTTTGATGTATGTCATTGATCATCATGCATTATGTTAATTTCCTTGTAATTAAGGACAAAGGCATTTATTATGAATGGTTAATATCCCAACAAGTGGGATTCTACTAAAATGACATCCTAGGTGGATGATCATAAGTCTCATAATGCCTAGATAGATATGCATGATCCCTTAGTTTAGGACAAAACCAAATATACATCTCACAAAGAATCATAAGGTGACTTGAATGTGTTTTAGTACATATTAGATACAAGTGAGATGTTAGGATGGTGAACAAAACTCAAGATGTTGATTTAGTGCATCTTGTTGAGTTTTAGGTTCATCAAAACACATAGTTATGTGTTTTCCAATCATTGGGAAAGCTAATATACAAGTTATGTGCATTGAGCCCAAAGAACATGGTTGGATATTGGTTTTGAAAATGATTTTAAATGTACTTTGGAAAACCTTGATGAAGGCTATCTTTTGATAGTAATAATCATTGAATAGTTAGACACAAACTTGAAGAAAACACTAAAGTTTTTATAAATTTTCAAATTTGTGTCAATCTTTGAAAATAAGAAGTATTTTCATATAAAACTATTTTTCCTTGATAAAGTATACCCTAAATAATGTCTACATGAATTGTCATGATTTTTAAAACTTTATAGAATTTTTGGGGAGTTTCTGAATTTCGCTGAAATTGAATTTCAGGAAATCAGAAACCCAATCGATCAACCGATTGATTGGATTGGGTTCAATCGATCAGCCGATCGATTGGGAAGCCAATTCCCATGAACAGAAGGGTAGTGAATCAATCAGCCGATCGATTGACCCAGGCTAGATCGATCAGTGGATCGATTCAGAAGAAATTTCTGTGAGCAATAGTTTGCGGAATCGATTAATGGATCGATTGAAGTGATTTCAATCGATTGAGTCCCAACTTCAATCGATTGGGAAGTCTGATTTTGGCTGGAAAAGTCTGATTTCAGCACTTCAAGTCACTTTGAGTCCCGTTAATCATTCCAACCCACTTGGAATACATTTGTATACATTTAGGGGGAGTTTTCATGTGAAAACAAGTATGGATTGGTTAAGAAATACCAAAGTGAAGTTTATGATAAGGTTTAGTTTCAATTATGAATTTTGGAACCTTAAAACTTCAAGTTTTGATTTTCAAGGGTCATTAACTATTCCTAACCCTTTGGAATACATTTGTATACACTTAGAGAGAGTTTTCATGATGAAAACAAACATGGTTTGGTTAATGTCAACTTAGGTGAAGTTTAGGTTGAGGTTAGTTTCATTATTAAATTTTGAACCTCAAAACTTCGAGTTTTTGTTTTTCCTAATTATTTAGGAACCCTAAGTCATTGTTGGTGCAATGATAGAAATTTGATCATGTTTTTAGGGGGAGTTACTCTTTGAAAACATAAAAATATTTTCAAAGACCTTGGAAGGTGGGTTAAACCTTCGTAACGAATTAATACTCAGGGTCGAGTATTGGAGAGCAATGGAAGTTTGGTTATCTTCATTGCTAGGATGTTAAATGCTCTTGGATGAGCATTTTGGAGTAGATGTTTGCTCAAGGGGGAGCATTGGGTTCAATGAAGGGAATCAGACCTTCATTGGTAAAGTGAAACATGCTCGTGGATGAGCATTGAGAAGAAGATTACTACTCAAGGGAGAGCATTGAATACAATGAATGGGAGGTTCATGGGGAAGTTGATGCATGCTCTAGGATGAGCATTGTGAAGTGAAGTAGAGCTCAAGGGGGAGCTTTGGAGACAATGAAGAATATGAGATCTTCATTGTGGGGTTGTTAACAACATATGAGGTTGTAAATAATGAAGAGTTAAATCTTATGGAGAAGAGTTTGTTTTCTGATTTGATGTGTGACAAAGGGGGAGAATGGAAGGTTAAGTTAGGTCTTTATCCCAAGCAGACAGAGTTTGCCCTCTAGGAAAGGGAGAGAATGAAGGAAATCTTCATTCATACTTTGTCATGAGAGATTAAGGCTATGAGATTTAGCCTTGTGATAAAGAAGAGGTTAAGGCTATGGGATTTAGCGTAACTTAGAGGAATTGTCAAACATCAAAAAGGGGGAGATTGTTGAGGCAATTTCCCTAGGTCATGTTTGACTAGTTTGACTAAGCTTGAGTTGAGTCAAGCTTGAGTCGGGAATTGAGTTTTGATGTTTGACAATCTATGGAGATTGCTGGAGCAATCGTCCGATTGTGGAGATGGTCAAGGGATTGACCAGGTTGATGAAACGACAAGTCAAGTGAGTCAGTGTTGACCGAAGACTTGATCGGGTAAGTCCTAACTGGAGATTAGGCATCTGGGAAAGTCCTAACTGGAGGTTAGGCAAGAGAGAAGTCAAATAGGTTAAGGTTGACAGGAGACTTGACTGGGAAAGTCCTAATTGGAGATTAGGCAAAGGTAAGTCCAACAGGAAGGTTGGCAAGGGTGAAAATGTTAGGATGTATACTAAAAGCCTAGCTTTTGGTATAAACATTTATCTAGAAATAAGAATCACATTGGTCAAATGTCTACATTTACGATAAATGTAGTTGCTCAATTAATTTATATTGTAGATAACATGGTGTGTGGTGTCACACACAGAAGATCATGTTATCGGTTCCTTATAAATTATAAACAGTAGCTCACGACCAAGATGGAAAGGAACAAACCATTGGAAGGTCATAGTGTAATTAGGTGTTAGTTTATCTTAACTATATAATTACACTAGTACACTTAGAGTGTATTGAGTAGGACCATTTGAGGTGGTTCCTTTTATACTGACTTTATGAAGGAACAAAGACCTCAGTTATTATGGAAATGTGTGCTCTTAATCCTAATATAATAACAAGCACATATATTTGATATTTATTTCTTTAATTTATCAATGAGTGAGATTTAGTTCGATAAATCAATAAGCTCGATAAGTTGGGAAATGATATCACTTATAGTGTGTGTTGTTGATTATAGAAGGAAACTGTGTCCTAGTGATCTAGGTTGAGAATGTCCCCAAGAGGAGCTCATAAGGATTGTCATGTTAAACCCTACAGGTGGACTTAGTCCGATATGATGATGAAGTTGAGTGGTACTACTCTTGGAGCTAGATATTAATTAAGTGAGTTGTCAGTAACTTACTTAATTAGTGGACATTTGTTATCTTAAATACAGGGAGACTAACACACTCATAATAAGAAGGAGCCCAAAATTTAATTTGGGATTGGTGCGGTAGTTCAATAATAGTTCTCTAGTGGAATGAATTATTATAGATAAAATTAAGTTGTGTGTTCGGGGCGAACACGGGATGCTTAATTTTATCGGGAGACCAAAACCAATTCCTCCTCTCGGTCCCTATCGTAGCCTCTTAATTATAGGTACTATACCCACCTATACCCACCTTCTTACCCATCCCATAGGGGCCGACCAAGCTAGCTTGGAGACCAAGCTAAGGCCGACCAAAGTTTGGTTCATGGGTGCTTCAAGGTGGCCGGCCCTAGCTTGGGTTCAAGCTTGGTGTGGCCGGCCCAAATTAAAATAAAAGGATTTTTATTTTTAAAAATTTTTCTTATGTGGATAACATGATTTAAAAGAGAGTTTAAAAATTTAAATCTTTCCTTTTATAAGATTCTACAAAAGATTAAGAGAAGAGCTAAATCTCTTTCCTTATTTGTAGATTAAAAGGTTGATTTTAATTTTGGTAAAAACTTTCCTTTTAACCATGTTCATGATTTAAAAGAAAGTTTAAAAAATTAATAATTCTCTTTTATTAATTTCTACAAAAGATTAAGAAAAGATTTGATATCTTTCCTTATTTGTAGATTGAAAGGAGATTTTAATTTTAAGAGATAACTTTCCGGAAATTATCCACATGTTTAAAGAAAGATTTAATTTATAAAATTTCCTTTTAACCAATCATGAAGAGATAAAAATTATTGGAGAAATTTTTTATAAAATTTCCGGAAGCAAATAAGGAAGTTTTAATTTGTGTTTAAAATTTTTATTTGCTTGGAGATTTGGTGTGGCCAGCCATTATAATAATGAGAAGAAAAATTATTTTTAATTAAATAAATTTTTCCTTTTCATGGTAAAGGAATTAAGGAAGTTTTTATTAAAATTTCCTTATTGGCCAAGACCAAGGATTATAAAAGAAGTGGTAGAGGAGCCTTCATGGGTGAACAACCTCTATTCTTTTCCTCCCTCTCTTCCTTGGTTTTGGTGGCCGACCCTATTTCTCTCCTCTCCTCTTGTTGGTCGAAATCTATCTTCTTGGTGGAGCTCTTGTTTGTGGCCGGATCAAGGAAGGAGAAGAAGAAGAGAAAGCAAGCCTCGTCTCTAGCATCCCTTGGAGCATTGGTGGTGGCCGAAATTATTCATCCTTGAAGAAATCTATTGTGGCCGAAATCTAGAAGAAAGAAGGAAGGTGAAAAGGTGGTTCTCATCTCAGAAGATCGTTGCCCACACAACGTCCGAGGTTAGAAGAGGAATATGGTAGAAGATCAAGAGGTCTTTCTAAAAGGTATAACTAGTATTTTTCCTTTCCGCATCATACTAGTTGTTTTTGGAAATAATACCAGATACAAGAGGCATGCGATTCTAGTATTTCGAATTTATTTTCGATGTTGTGTTCTTTTGTTTTTCTTTTTCCTTGTGATTTGATTGTTCTTTTCGGTTGACCTAAAGTTATTTAAGGAAATTAAATATTAGTTTTCCTTAAAAGGCTTTGTCTAGGCGGTGGTGGTTGCTCCTATATCTAAGAAGGCCATGTGCCTCGCCACGTCAGTACTGGAAGCCAATTTTAGAAATTAATATTTAATAGAATTAATAACCTAGGTGATTTGGATCGAAAGTGTTAAGTTTCGCAGGAGATCCAAGTCTAAACTTAAAAGAACAAATAAATTAAACTTTGGATCAAATGTGTTAAGTTCTGCAGGCAATCCAAATTTAATTTAAAAGAACACATGGTAGCTAGGAAAAAGGTTCAGACCTTTGTACAAAATTTTTGTACAGTGGAACCATTAGATTTTCCGAGTAGCAACCAACAGAAAATCCAAGTAGGTCAGTGTTTGACTAGACTTGGTGGTGAAAGTCCTAATAAGTGAGATCAGGTAATTGGAAAGTCCTAGTATAGCTAGGTAAAGGGAAAGTCCTGGTGAGGAGCCAGGCAATTGGAAAGTTCAAGTGTGATATTGGCAAAAGGAAAGTCCTAGTGAGGAGTCAGGCAATTGGAAAGTCCAAGTATGATCTTGGCAAAGGTTGTAAGTCCAAGCATGTGGTCTTGGCAAGGTAAGTCCTAGTGTGACTTGGTGAGGAGAACCCGACAACTAGGATGAGGCCAATGGAAGCTCCAGAAGGTAAGGCGTGAAGGATGGAGAGATATCCGAGGGACGCAAGGCTGATGGAGGAGGCTAGAAGGTTAGTTCAAGGTTGGTCGGGAGTAGCCAAATGCTAGGTGTGCAAACCTAATATGTCACGGTTGACCGAGAGTTAGGTTTGGGAAGCTAGACTTGAGTTTGAGTCAACCAGGGTGTTCAATCGATCGGGCAATCGATTGAACAGGCTCTAATCGATCAGCCGATCAATTGGAGTGTGCGTGATTGTTGGAATGACCCAATCGATCAGCCAATCGATTGGGGTCAGGAAATCACGAGCACATAAGCTCTCCCAATCGATCGGGCAATCGATTGGGAGCTACCAATCGATCGGTCGATCGATTGGGCAGGGGTGTTCTCGCGTGATCGCAAGAAGCATAGAATGCTTCTGGATCGATCCATCGATCGATCCAGATGTTCCCAATCGATCGGTCGATCGATTGGGATTCGACCATTGCGCAGGATGCAGGTGATGGACGGCTAGGATTGTCCGGATGTGATGTGGCGATCGATTGGGGATAAATTCAATCGATTAGAGCTACTGTATAAAGCCCAGGCGGAGCTTTTTCTCAACAGATCTCTTGCGATCTTTTGCATCGGTCTTCAGGGATTTACAGCGAGCTTCTCCGATCTACTCACGCTGGCTCTTGAAGGCACTTGGGGAGTTTCTCCAAGGTTCAAGAGGTGACGACAAGCACAAGTAAGCAAGAAGAAGGGTATATTACATTGTATTTTTGTTTCTTCTTCTTGTGTTTGTGTTTGTGTTTGTGTGTGAGTACTGTACGAGGCTTCTCCGCCTCCGGCTGCGATCGAGAAGGAGGTTTTCATTAGTGGAGTGAGCGTGTCGTGTGGATCCTTGGATTAGTCACCTCTTCTTGAGGTGGATACCAAGTAAATCCTTAGTGTTAGCGTTGTGTGTGTCTTGTGTTTATTTCCGCTACATATTATCAAGACGAAGCAACTGACAAGCGCGACGAAACGTTATTCACCCCCTCTAGCGGACATCAAGGTCCTAACAATAGTAGCTATATAACCGTAGATGCTATAACATATTATACAAGGTCGAGATAGATCAACCATAGTTCAAAATTAAAAGTAAAAATTACTAATTCTATTAAACAAATAAAATATGGAAGATGGTCATTATAAAACACCAACAAAACAAAAAGAAACATCAACACAACAAAATGAAATGCTAAAAAAATGACCCTTCCCTAGCCTAAGGACTTCTAAGGTAAGCCCCTAGCATTCCATCCATTCTAGTAGATCAATGGCCACTTTAACAGCTGTCTCGGTCTCCACCAGTGTTTGGAGGGTTCCCTTCAACTGGATCACTGCTTGATCCCACTTTTGTTGCAAGGATGCTGGAGCTTTAGAAGGTAGCGAGGCCGAAGAGTCTTCCCAAGACACCAACGAAGAGGAAGATGTCGATTCATTGATCAGTATCACAGGCCCAAGTTTCTTGCCTCCCAAAGGAGAAGCCATTGTCTAAATTTGAATGGTTTAGGATAATGAAGGATAAAAGGTTTAGGATGTTGGGCTTTATAATGGTGTAATTTTATCCATTCCAAAGGTAAAGTACGACGAATGGTGAAATTTATTTCAGGAAATTAAAACATCATTTTCATATAGTATATTAAATGGAATGAGAGGAGTTGGTGAAATTTAATAATTATAATCAAGATGTTGTTGTAGCAGTTACTGGTCTGTAACTACTACAAAACAGACTTCAGCATGTAGCTGTTACATATTATAGCAGTAATTGTGTAGTTGTAGCTACAATGATTAGAATTTTAAAATGTATTAAAATAAAATATTATTCACCACATTGTAAGAATAGATTGTTGCATACTTTTTTATTAGTGTGTAGGGCATGTAATATTTTTGTTGAATAATTTTAAGCTACTACATGTTGTAGCAGCTTATGTATAGTAGGTGCACAAAAGGATTCAGTGCCTTACGGTTGGTTATCATTGTCTTTACTCTTTGTCTTATCTTTTCACAAATTTTGATGAGTTGTAGCGAGTCTTTTGATGACCCTTTTTATAGTACAAAAAGACGCTTTTGTTTGATTTGTCCTTATCAAGAGTTAATGTTGATAGAACCAATTTTCTTATAAATATTCTTTCAACCTAACTCATTCTTTCACGCTGCCTAGGCCTTCTTTCTCTTACAGTGGTTTTAGTATAGCTCTTCAAGGATCATGTCTTGCTTTAGCAGGAAGGCGAAACTCACTCAGGGTGGTGTTAAAGAACCCACTAACGATGAGGAGTCAAGCTCTAAGTCTTCTATCTTTGAAAGACCATCTCTATCAGTAAACGCATCTGCTTCTCGATTTATATTATCCATCCTTCTTCTATTATATATATCTTTCTTTCCTTGAATTTATGAATTTTATAAATTAATCCAAATAGGTATCTCAGTCTAGCCATGGATCATCATGTTATTTATGACTATATTAAGATTCTCATAGAACAACGGAACCAGCTTAGGAAGGAGATGGATATTGTCCTTTTACGAGAGAAAAAGAATCAAACTGAACTTGTGCAGCTGCGACGACAACTGCCCCAAGTTAATGTAGTATTAGAGGATGCTATAAATCAAATGACTAAGTGAAATATCTTTGCTTGTGAAATTTAGCCTAACATCTTCCTATTGATGCTGCCCTTCTACGACAGAAAAAAGAATCAAACTGAACTTGTGCAAGTGTGATGATAACTATCCTAAGTTAATGTAGCATTAGAGAATTTTATAAATCAAATGACTGAGTGAAATATCATTCTTTGTGAAGTTCTGTCTAACATCTCCCTGTCGATGTTGCCCTTCCATGAGAGAAAAATAATCAAACTGAACTTATGTAAGTGCGACAACAACTGTTCAAAGTTAATGTAGCATTAGAGAATGCTATTAATCAAATGATTATAGTATTAGTGTTTATATTAACTTTTTACCTTAAGATCTTGTTTGTCGTATATTATTATCTTTGTATAGAATATTAATATTATTCCCTTCATGTATATCAACCCAACTAAAGTCTCCAACTCTTTCTTCATTTATGCTCAACAAGATGTTACTCTACATTTTCAAACAATAATAGATCATATCAATCTCAGTTTTTTTATCTAGATCAATTTAAGTAGCTTCTACACGTTATCAGTTACTGTCTAAATAGATAGAAGCTATTGAACGTTGTAGTAGCTACCGCTATAGGTTATAGCAGCTAGTCATTGTAGCAGCTTCTCGAGAGTAGCTGCTACAATGTGCAGTAGCTACTGCCGATTAGCTGCTACACATTGTAGCAGCTACTCGAGAGAAAAAGGCCACTATTTGTCATGTAGCTGCTAACACCGATGCAGCTAACAAACCCTAATCTCTATTAATAATTCAATGGTCACTTATATAATTTGAAATTAATGAATTTATAAAGACTCATCAATTAATTAATGGCGACATACCACATCTGGTCCATTGATCCGTGACGTCCATAGAATAATCACTCATAGCTGTCATAAAGCATATGACTAGTCATACCTGTTATAATTTATGACTTGTGAATACTGGTAAAATCCTACTTTGTCAAAAGGGCAATTGTGAGCTCGTGAATACAAGTATTCTCATATTGAATAGTATAGCGCCTCTGTTTTCCTATATAACAAAGGGAGACTCTTTTCATGACATTAAAAGGTAAATGAGTAGCTTATTAATGGATTGACGTCATTTTCCCAACACCACCTTCGTCATCTCTTTCATGGCATCCATTATAAATCTTGAAGTGTTTCTTGCTCCTAAAGCAAGAATGACAAAATAGTCATGTTGCCTTCCACGGTCTAGTGTAAGCTTCTATATTCGTAAAGGAATATCTTTACAGTGAACACCAACGTCTAGCCCCGATCAATGCACGTTGATCAAGTTAGGCTGCTCATGGAGTGAGCTATGTTTGCCCAAACATCCTTTATCCAGAACAAAGAGCCTCATGAATGCCCTGAGGAATGCTCATGGAGTTGCCAGAGGATGACCCTTTTACGAATTTAGACCATCCCTGACTTAAGTACATGAGGGAGATGAAAAACAACAGATGTTGTTTGGGATTCAGAACATTATGTACGTTGATCAAGGATGATCACTTATGGAGAACACTATGGATGCTGATCGACCATTATGAAACTGACGTTATATAATATGAGAACAATGTGACTGCTCATGGGTGTTGGTGTAATTTTCCTAGGTCAAGGTTGATCAGATTGACTAAGTTAATTGGCTCAAGCTTGAGTCGTAATGTGCGAGTTTCGATGTTTGATAATATATGAAGATTGTTTTGACAATGTATGGAGATTGTATGAGCAATTGTCCGTTTGGAGAGATTGGTAAAGGTTGACCAATTTAATATGAAGAAGAGCCAAGTGGATCAAGGTTGACCAGATACTTGACTATGAAGTCCGAATTGGAGGTTAAGCAAGAGAAGTCCAATGGAAAGGTTGGCTAAAGATGAAAATCCAAGTGAGTCAGTATTTGCCCAGACACTTAGTGGGAAAGTCCTAGTGAGTGAAGTCAGACAGAAGGAGAGTCTTTGTGAGTAAAGTTAGGCAGAAGGAAAATCTCGGTGAGTGAAGCCAGGTAAAAAACCTAGTGAGTAAAGCTAGGCAGATGGAAATTTTGGTGAGTGAAGCCAGATGAAAGCCCTAGTGAGTGAAGTTAGACAGTAAGAATGTCCTGGTGAGTGAAGCCAGACAATGAAAATCTAGGTGGGTCAAGTGTAACGCCCGCCCTCCCTACTACTAAAGGGACGGGGCTACTTACTTACTTAACTATTCCAGGATACATGCATATTTAAAATTTCTTTCTAGTAACATAAAGCAGCGGAAATGTCATGAAGTTATACTGGAATGTAACATAAATACAATTGGTTCATGTCAGACATAACAAAAATAACATAGCAGGTCTTTATTTGTCTTAGCCGAGCCACTGCCACACACACCTCCTTGCCTCTCCTGCAGCTCCCTTAGATCATCCATTCCTTGCCTTTATCTGTGGTACAAGGAAAGTAAGCTATGAGCACACAGGCTCAGTAAGATCCTTTTCCTACTCACAAAAACCGTATCTCATATCATAGTCATACAAGCATATAATCAATGGAGACATAATCATCTAACATTATATCATGTGAACATAGCCTCCTATCATATCATATTATTAAGAAACATCATACTCTAACATATCATAAATAAAGGAATCATGTGATGTGAATCATAGAAGCATAACATATCATTAGGTCATATGAATCATAAACAAAACATCTCATAACATCATGTCCTATAAGTCATAAGAGTATGGCATAACATCATGTCATATAATTCATAAAAACATATCATATTATGAATGAGTGCATTATGCAAAATGTCTTTTTAAAACATATGTCATGTCAAGTGCAAGATATCTTTAAACATATCTTTTAATACTTAAACATAATACCATCATCATGAGTGCCCGGCTTGTACCACATACATACATAAATGCGCGCAATCCCTAGGACAGGGTAGCTAGCCCCGAACCTACTAGGGATCTAGACCCGTTCATAGTCCGTCGACCTAGGGGCGTACTAAGGAGCCCATCCCTTTTTACTAGACCCGTTCATAGTCCGTCGGCCTAAGGGCGCTTATGGAGCCCACCCTTGGTACAAGCCATACAAAGTAAAATACATGTCATGCATATCATATCATCATAACTGTCATATCATATCATCATAAATGTCATACTCTTGTCTTAACATGAAGAGTGCTCTTAATCCCAACTTAAGGGAAGCAACCCTTAGCCATTTTCTCATCATATCATAAGGCATACATACTTGGGCACATAGCCATCATAAGAAAAAAATCATTATCATGCCTGGTTCATAAGCTTACATAAATGAGCATGCTACATATTTGAAATCATACATGCTTGGGTACATAGTCATCATAAGAATCATTTCATGCATAGTTCATAAACATACCTAAATAGGCATGTTACTTGTCTTATCATAAAGCATGCATACTTAAGCATAAAACACATCATAAGAATCATCATCATGCATAGTTCATGAGCATCCTTAAATAAGCATATAAAGCATCATAGGAAAACATAATCATACATTGAAAACATTTACTAGCATCTCCTAATTCATATCCTAGTATGTGAGACACCTAGCAAAGTCATAATTGGGTCTCTAACCCTAATTTCATATGGTGGCCGAAAGTCACCATGCTTAGTTTTAGGTTACAATAACATATAAGCATGTGAACCTTAAATCAATTTCATGTCATAAACTATAAAGAATATCATGAGCATAGGTAGTAGGTTCTAAGCTTCCTAGGCCTTTTAACTTGGTTGTGGCCGAACCTTTAAGAGCATGAAACTAAGTTTTATACAAGCATAAGAATATCAAGCTAACTTCATATCATATCATAAGGGAAATCCATGAGCTTGCTAAGTTTAAATTTAAACTTTCTTGAACCCTAGAATATAGTCATGGCCGAAAGTTCATGAAAGGGAAATAAACTTCTAAGCAACATACAAACATGAATACCTAGCCAAGTTCATACCATATCATAAAGAAGTCTATGAGCATGCTAAATTAGGTTTTAAGCTTCATGAAACCCTAAAACCTCTCATGGCCGAAACTTCATAAAACAAGAAATAAACTTCTAAGCAACATACAAACATGAATACCTAGCCAAGTTCATAACATATCATAAAGAAGTCTATGAGCATGCTAAATTAGGTTTTAAGCTTTATGAAACCCTAAAACCTCTCATGGCCGAAACTTCATAAAACAAGAAATAAACTTCTAAGCAACATACAAACATGAATACCTAGCCAAGTTCATAACATATCATAAAGAAGTCTATGAGCATGCTAAATTAGGTTTTAAGCTTCATGAAACCCTAAAACCTCTCATGGCCGAAACTTCATAAAACAAGAAATAAACTTCTAAGCAACATACCAACATGAATACCTAGCCAAGTTCATAACATATCATAAAGAAGTCTATGAGCATGCTAAATTAGGTTTTAAGCTTCATGAAACCCTAAAACCTCTCATGGCCGAAACTTCATAAAACAAGAAATAAACTTCTAAGCAACATACAAACATGAATACCTAGCCAAGTTCATAACATATCTTAAAGAAGTCTATGAGCATGCTAAATTAGGTTTTAAGCTTCATAAAACCCTAAAACCTCTCATGGCTGAAACTTCATAAACCAAGAAATAAACTTCTAAGCAACATACAAACATGAATACCTAGCCAAGTTCATAACATATCATAAAGAAATCTATGAGCATGCTAAATTAGGTTTTAAGCTTCATGAAACCCTAAAACCTCTCATGGCCGAAACTTCAAGGAAAGGAAAATAAACTTCTAAGCAACATACAAACATGAAGACTTAGCCAAGTTCATATCATAACATAAAGAAGTCTAGGAGCATGTTAAATTAAGTTTTTAAGCTTCTTAAAGCCCTAGAATATTCATGGCCGAAACATATCAAGAAGAAGATCAAGCTTAAACAATATCCAACGTAAATCTTTAACTAAGTTCATATCATAACATAATAAGATCTATGAGCATGGGTTCTTCTCTTTTTATTTTTATTTTTTTTTAAGTGTTCTAACCTTTCGGAAATATCGTAAGCGACTTGTACCACAGGTGAGGGGATACTTACTTCCTTGTGTTTGATTTCCTTAGGGAAGAAATCTTTGATTGTAGAACCTTCCTAGAGAGGAGCTTCTTGCTTTGTTTGGGTTTCGGCAATGGAGGTGGGGAGAGGCTCTTGGTCATGGTGAGGAGGAGGAGGGAGGAGGGAGGAGGAAGGGGAGAAAATGAATTTTCTTCTTTAATTTCCCCTTTTATTCATCATGAGAGGAGGAAGGGAAAATGTACTTTTCCTTCTCCTTTCTTTTACTCCTCCTTAATGAAAAAGAGGAAGCAAGAATCCTCTTTTCTTTTGAGAGGAAGAAGGCTACTCTAACTTCTCCTTCTAAATGAAAGAAGCATTTTTCTTACTCTTAACTATATTGTCACTTCTCTTTCTAACAATAACTTCTCTTGGTCTATTGTTAACACATACATGTATCTAGTAAGAGATCCAAGGTTCAAACCTTGGTCATCTCTTTTTGGTTCTATTTTTATTATTTTTACAAATTTACACATAAGGCCTATTTTTATTCATGATAAAAAAAAATCTAAAATCTTGCTAAGTACTCTATGGGTGTTACATCAAAGATGATCGAACATCTGGTGATTGAAAGTCCAAGTAGGTCAAAGAATCGACCGAATACTTGGCACAAGGAAAAAAGTCCAAGTGGGTCAAGGGATTGATCGGACATTTGGTGAAGAAGTCCCAGCAGGTCAAGGTTGACCGGATGCTAGGCAATGAGGAGTCCCAACAGGTCAAGGTTGACTGGATGTTGGATTTGAAAACTCTAGACTTGAGTTAGGCAAGTTAGGGTTGGTTAATCGATCAGGTGATCGATTGAACTAGAGCCCAATCGATCAGTCAATCAATTGGGAGTGTGTGCAAGTGAAAGCGGCCCAATCGATCAACCAGTCGATTGGGGAAACCTTCTTGCGAGCATAGAGAGGTTCCCAATCGATTAGCAAATTAATTGGGCCACGCCAATCGATTAACCGATCAATTGGGGTTGGATTTCTCATAAGAATGTGAGGAAGCTTGAATCGATTAGTCAATCGATTCAGGGCTTTTCCAACGAGAGCACGGAGGCGTTCTGAATCGATCGGTCAATCGATTCAAGCCTCCCTAATCGTTTGGTCAATCGATTGAGATATGATATATTGGGATATGTCCGTTGTGTAGGATACAGGATTTAGATGGCTGGGATCACTGGGATCTGACATGGCAATCGATTGGGAGGAGGCCCAATCGATTGGGGGCCCTAAATCACTGAATATAAAGGCGACAACGAGTTCAAATGAGGCAGCGCTTACACGAGTTCTTCTCCGCTTCTTCACACTCATCACCGCTAGTTCTTGAATCATTCTTGGGACAAGTGTTGTTGCACTCCCAAGAGTCAAGAGACATCCTCAAGCTACACAAGATCAAGCAAGAAGAAGTTTTCTATTGTATTTCTGTATTTATTTCTTGCTTCGAGTTGTATCTTGTTGTGTGAGTATTGTACGAAGTTTCTCCACCTCCGGTTGTTCCAAGAAGGAGTTATTTTTTTAGTGGAGAGTGTGCTCAGTGTGTGAATCCTTGGATGAGTCACCTCTTCTTGAAGTGGACACCAAGTAAATGTAATGACCCAAATTTTCCTATTTCAAGTTCTAAAAGTCTATAAAAATATTTGGAAATGCTTTTAAAATATTCTAGAGATTTTTAATAATTTTTAGAGTATTTTTACGTAATTTTTGGAGGTCATTTAGTATGTTTGCAAAAAGAAAGAAGTTTTGACCAAAAAACGTTGAAGGTGAGACTCGAACCCATGACCTCCGGCCGAACCCGACCTAACCGGACGCAGCCAACCAACTGGGCTGCGCTCGTTTTGTTAACCAAGTATGAGGAGAAAGAGATTTAAGATGTAGTTATAATAGAAATAACCCTAAGTATAAGGATTGGATTTCTTTTCCCTAAACCTATTTTTCTTCCTCCTGAAACCTCTCCTTTCTCACTCGCAACGGCGCCAACCCTTCTTGGACAGAAATGCAGCGAGGCTAGGGCATTCTGGTGGCCGGCGAGCACTCGTCTCTGAGGGGTCATTACACCATTGAGCTCCTCTCGTCAAGAAGAGACGCGGACACAAAGGAAACAACGAGATTTAGAGCTCCGCCCGAACCCTAGAAGTCTCCTTCCTCTCCTTCGGTTGTAAGTCCAAGCAAATCCAAGTAAGTACTACTCACCTGTGGTAGGATAGCTCCGAATCTCTTTGTTTTTCTCCTTGTTCCGAAGCACACATGAACCCTAGAATAGTTTCCTCACCGTGAACCCTAGGTTTGGTTAGCATGTGACTTGATGAGCACGTTAGGGTTGTATGGAAGCTAGCAGATTTTTCGAATAAGTTTTGTATAGGTTTCAAGTTTAAACAGATTTTAGTTTTGAAAGGCTATGTGTAGCGTTGTTAGTTCTTTGTTTCCTTGCCGTGGCATTGAACATGAAGAAGAATTACTGTTTTTAGTTTTCGTATGAGACAGTTCTATGTTTTTAAGTTGCTTGTGCCCTTAACCAGATTTAGTTTTAGGGCAGATTTAATGAGAATTTCATAGCAGCTTTAGTTTTTTCCATTGCTACCAGTTGGGCATGTGCAGCCTTCGGTTTCTGTTAGCTGAACACCAGTAGCTTCCATTTGCTATTAGATATGCATGCAGGTTTTCTAAATTTCAATGGTTATTAGTTGGGCACGAACAGGCTCAATCCAAGTACATAGTATTAGCTTTCTTGCTATATAATAAACATGTTTAGCCATGTTTAATAACATTGCAAATTTAGTTTATATGGATATACATGGGTAGATCATTTAGTTTCCATTTACTATTGATTCTAGTTTCTTTTCCTTTACTGTTTACAAGCATGAACAATTTTCTTATTCCTTTGCTGTTTAGTTTTTCTTCACTCTACTATTAGTTTGAGCACGAGTAACTCCAGATTAGTTCCCTTAAGCAGAGGCAAATCCATTTTACATTGTAGCTTAGTTTTCCTTGCTAATACCATGCACCTGATTAGTTTTAAGTTTAGTATTTTAGCCTTGGATTTTCATGTTTCTGAACATGAATAACCTTTGTTATTTAAGCATGCAGTTTGTATTTTTCCTTGCTATTAGATTTTGATAAGTATGACATGCAGATTTTTATAGGTATTGTAGTTAGAAGGAGTTTAGCATTTTCCTTGCTACTCAAAAAGGCAAGAACAACCTTCATTTAAAGTATGTAGTGTTAGTTTCTTGAATTTCTTGAACATGAACAACTATTAAGCTTATCTTGTAGTTTGATTTGCTTGCTTTACTTTTATAGCATGCTCAGTTAGTTGCAATTCCCTACTTGTTAGATACACTTGCAGTATTCGAATAGCTTGAGTAGAATTGAATTATAATTCAGTTTCTAGTTTCCTGTTTGATACATATGCATATATATGTGCTAGTTAGCTTTTAATAGCTCTTTAATCTGAAACATATAGTTAGCTGTTTTTACTATTTTAATAAGATGAATAGCCATGTATTTTAGTGGAATAATTATGTGCCCTATTAAACCTTTTGAGGATTATGGGAAACTACAAGTAAGAAAAAGACCAAGGTCTAGTTAGAAAAGATAACAAGTAAATTAAAGTAAGAGGCTAGTACCCGACTTCCGAGGTTGTCGTTAAACAAATCCAGGTGACAAATTCCGAGGTCTTGGCCCTGGTAAGACCGAGGTCTTAATCCTCATAGGACTGGAGGCTCGCTAGCTACCTCAGTCACTATTAGAGAGCATGCATAAGATGGTACTAAGCCTGGGCCCAAATAAAAAGAAAAAGAAAGAAAAAGAAAAAGAAGAAGAAAGAAAAGTAAAAGTAAAAGAAATTAAAAGATTAATTTCATGTATAAAGCTATAAGTAAATGAAACAAGTACCACCTATGTTTGGAATCAACAGAAGTTTAGTTTCTTAAATTCTAAGCTTACAACATTAGTTTCATTACTTTTCTTATCAATTTAGTGAGCATGTTTAGTTTTATTTCCAGTATTCAGCTTTATTCTGGTATATCCTGAGTATGCAGTTTATTTGAGTACTTTGCTATTAGATGAGTACATGTAGCTTTTCTTTTAGCATTTCAGTTTCAGTATCGTTTGCATTTTTATGCACTTCGAGTTTTTGTGAGATAGTTTAGTACTTACTAAGCGTTTCACTTATAGATTTCTTTTTCCTCCTACTGCAGATAAAGGAAAAGCTAAAGTATGAAAGGAAGGCGACAAGGTGGTGGTGATGAAGGTGTGTGATGGTTGGACTATGGGGAGATCAAGAGTTTGTTAAGGAATTATCAAGACTTTCCTATTTAGAGTTCGTTTAGTTTAAATACTATTATGAAGTTGGGATTGTAATTGAGTGTATTCCGTACTTGTAGCTTGATATGTCCTATTATTGGAGTTAGATATTTGTTTACTATTGCTAGAATAGTTTTCTTTTACTTACTGTGTTATTATTACTGCATGGGTGTGGAAAAATATGTTCCAGCCGCCTGTGGCTGTGTATATAGTGTTTGTATTGTTGATTTGGTCACCGGTACAGGAGAGACTCTGCCGAAATTTTTCGGTAGGAATTCCTCTAGGGCCGTGATAAATCTAAGTGTCGCTAATAATAGCATAAGTGACACCAGTGAATAGAGTAGTAGTTAGGTAACGGTCACCCTTAGAGAGTAGTAGTAAGAAGGGTGGTCGTTACAGTTGGTATCAGAGCAGTTCCTATTCTCTAGCATCACACATATATCAACATCAACCTTGCCGTCTTCAAGTAAGAAAGTATTTAAATTCTTTCTTTTATTGCTTTCCTTATTATTAACTGCAGTACAGAGTAATTGCTTATAAGTACTTAAGTAAGATGGAAGTTATTGTTTCTCCTTTCTTGATCCATATATATATGTGTGTTAGAAGGGTTAGAGAAGATATCAAGTCTTTTCCTTTGCATAACTAGATGTCAAGAAGAGAATATCCCCGTACCGTTCGTACTGAGAACCAAGATCAGGAGAATAAAGAGTTTAGAACAACTGAGCCCAATCTCTCTGAAGTTGTTGCCCAACTCCAGAGACAAGTAGTAGAGCAGCAACAAGTGATTGCCAACTTGATGACCAACCAATAGCCAGTTCCTCCCACTCCCCCAACCATCAATGTGGAGACCCCAGTGGTGACTGAAGTCCCATCAGCTGCCCTGGAAGTCGCTACAGCATCTAGAAGACAAGAAGCATACCTAATATAGTGGCTAAAGCTAAAGCCAGAAAACTTCTCAAGCACGATTGAGCCCTAGGATGCCCAGGCTTGGTTCAAGACACTTGAGAGTACAATGGAGCTTCTTGACTGGCCAGAAGTCGAGAAGGTTAAGTGTGCCTCTTTCTTCCTATCTGGAGATGCTTGTATGTGGTGGGAGCGAGTTAAGAGTAAGAGAGCAGTCAACCAGATGAGCTGGGTTGACTTTGAGACAGAGTTTTACGAAGAGTTCTTCCGCTAAGGGATCACCAATAAACATTATGAGGAGTTTATAGAATTTAGACCAGGTGATCTACCAGTAGAAGAAGCGGTCAAAAGATTCAACAGGCTAGCTCGTCTTTGCCTAGAGTTAGTAAGTACAGAGAAAAAATGAGTCAGACTGATGCTCCGAAGGCTGAGACCAGAAATAACACTTAATGTGAGTAGTGAAACTCACCGACCACAGATTGGTGAAGAGTTGGTTAACAGGGCATTAGTGAGCACTATCTGAACAACATCAAGACACAACAAACGCAACACAAGTCAGTCAAGATTGAAGACAAGACAGTGGGGAAACAAGGACCCCAGTCAAGTAATCAGAAATGGAATGACAAAGATAACAAGAAAGACCCAAGCAGGAAGACGTTCGGGTAGTCTGTGAATATCCAGAGGTATTTCTAGAAGAGCTACCTAGACTACCTCCCAACAGAGAAGCGGAGTTTGAAATTGAATTGGTTCTTAACGTCAGCCCAATTTCAAAAAGCTCTGTACCAAATTTCTCTAGCAGAGCTAAAAGAGTTACAAGAACAATTTTAGGAGCTACTTGACAAGGGTTTCATCCGCTTTAGTCATTCACCCCGGGAAGCTCCAGAGTTGTTCGTTAAGAAGAAAGGCAGATCCATGCTAATGTACATAGATTTTAAAGTGCTGAGCAAAGTAGCAGTTAAGGACAAGTACCCTCATTCCAGAATAGTTGATCTATATGATCAGCTAAAAAGGGCAATAGTGTTCTCTAAAATAGACTTGTGCTCTGGGTATCATCAGTTGGAAGTGAAAGAAAGTGATACACCTAGAACAGTTTCCAGGACCAGATCTGGACACAACAAATTTGTAGCCATGTCTTTTGGAGTGACTAACGCACCTGCAGTTTTCATGGACTTAATGAACAGAGTGTTCAGAGAATACCTTGATAAGTTTGTCATTGTGTTCATCGACGACAATCTAGTCTATTCCAGAACCTCAGAGGTGCATGACACGCACTTGAGAATAGTATTACAGACCCTTCAGCAAAAGCAGCTGTATGCTAAATTCTCAAAGTGCGAGTTCTGGTTAAATCAGGTGGCGTTTCTAGGTCACATTATTTCTAAAGAAGGTATCCAAGTAGATCTATCCAAAATAGAAGCGGTCAACAACTGGAGTAGACCCAAAAACGCCAGGGAGATCAAAAGCTTCCTTGATTTAGCTGGGTACTACAGGAAATTCGTGGAGGACTTTTCCAGGATAGCTTCTCCATTAACCGCCCTCACCAGGAAGAACAAGAAGTTTGAATGGTCAGACAAATGTGAGCAGAGTTTCCAAGAGCTGAAGAAGAGACTGACCAGTGCTCCTATTCTGACTGTTCCAGAGAGTGACAAGAGTTTTGACATCTACAGTGATGCTTCCAAGATAGGCCTAGGAGCTGTACTCATGCAAGAAGGAAAAGTTATAGCTTATGCTTCCAGGCAACTCAAAGACTACGAGAAGAACTACCCCACTCATGATCTTGAGTTGGCAGCTGTAGTCTTTGCATTGAAACTCTGACGACACTACCTGTATGGAGTCCAGTGCAGAATCTTCACAGACCATCAGAGTCTTAAGTACTTCTTCACTCAGAAGGACTTAAATATGAGACAGCGTAGGTGGCTAGAGTTGGTCAAAGACTATGACTGTGAAATCCTCTACCACTCAGGCAAAGCTAATAAAGTGGCAGATGCACTAAGCAGAAAATCCTATGCATCCCTGATGTCTTTGTCATCATTAGTCCTACCACTGCAGAAGGAGTTGTCAGACTTTGGTATGAAAATTATTTATGGGTAACTCTCTACAATGACCTTAGAGTCAACCCTGCTTGAGGATATACAAAGAAAGCAAAGTGAAGATCCAGATATCCAGAAGATCAAGCAGGGGATACAAGAAGAAGATACAGAGTTTCGAGTATCAGACAGTGGAGTTCTTTATCAGGGGAACCGCCTTTGTGTCCCTAATGATGAGGAATTGAGAAAGAAAATTCTAGAAGAAGCTCATAGTACACCTTGCTTCATGCATCCTGGTTTTACCAAGATGTATCAAGACGTGAAACAAAGGTTCTGGTGGTCTGGACTCAAAAGAGATGTTGCTAAATATGTCGGTACCTGCCTGACATGCCAGAGAGTCAAAGCAGAACACCAGAGACCAGGAGGAGTCCTACAGCCTCTTCCAATACCAGAGTGGAAGTGGGAAGATATAACCATGGACTTTATAACAAGTCTTCCAAGAACTACCAATGGATATGATGCGATATGGGTAATAGTGGATCGATTGACCAAGTCTGCTCATTTCCTAGCCATCAAGGTGTCCCACTCTATAGAGCAGTTGGCCCAGCTATATGTTAAGGAGGTAATCAGACTTCACGGAGTTCCCAAATCTATCGTTTCTGATAGGGATGGGCGCCTCACCTCACACTTTGGGGAGTGCGTTCAGACTGCACTAGAAACCAAACTCAAGTTCAGTATAGCCTTCCATCCTCAGACTGATGGACAGACAGAGCGAGTAAATCAGATTTTAGAAGATATGCTCAGGGCTTGTGCATTAGATTTCAAGGGAAGTTGGTGCAAGCATCTATGCTTAGCTGAGTTTGCCTACAACAATAGTTATCAGGCTACCATCAAGATGGCACCTTATGAGGCGTTGTATGGCAGGAAGTGCAGATCACCCATTTGCTGGCAAGAAGCAGGTGAGAGAAAAGAAATGGAGGTAGAGTTGGGCATTCAGACAGAGCTGATAGATGAGACTACTCAGGCGATCCAGAAAATCAGACAGAGAATTGAGACTGCCCAGAGTAGACAGAAGAGTTATGCTGACACACGCCGTAGGCCACTTGAATTCCAAGTAGGGGATTCAGTCTTTTTTAAGGTCGCTCCTATGAAAGGAGTGATGAGATTTGGCAAGAAGGGCGAATTAAGTTCCCGCTACGTAGGACCTTACCTAATCATAGTAGGATTGGGAAAGTAGCTTACAAGTTGGACTTACCACAAGACATGTCAGCAATACACAATGTATTTCATGTCTCCATGCTAAAGAAGTGTCTCCATGACTCGAGCCAAGTGATTCAGCCTCAGTCAGTGCAGATCCAAGAGGATCTTAGTTATGAGAACAGACCTACACAGATAGTGGACAGAGCAGTTAAGAGACTAAGAAATAAAGAAGTACCACTAGTGAAGGTCATCTGGCAGAACCAGAAACACGAGGAAGTCACTTGGGAGCGGGAGGACAGTATGAGACAAAAGTATCCAGAGCTATTCTAAGTTCGAGGACGAACTTTTTATAAGGTATGGGGGATTATAATGATCCAATTTTCCCTATTTCAAGTTCTAAAAGTCCATAAAAATGTTTGGAAATACTTTTAAAATATTCTAGAGATTTTTAGGAATTTTTAGAGTATTTTTACGTAATTTTTGGAGGTCATTTAGTATGTTTACAAAAAGAAAGAAATTTTGGCCAAAAAACGTTGAAGGTGAGACTCGAACCCATGACCTCCGGCCGAACCCGACCTAACCGGACGTAGCCAACCAACTGGGCTGCGCTCGTTTTGTTAACCAAGTATGAGGAGAAAAAGATTTAAGATGTAGTTATAATGGAAATAACCCTAAGTATAAGGATTGGATTTCTTTTCCCTAAACCTATTTTTCTTCCACCCGAAACCTCTCCTTTCTCACTCGCGACGGCGCCAACCCTTCTCGGACAGAAACGCAGCGAGGCTAGGGAATTCTGGTGGCCGGCGAGCACTCGTCTATGAGGGGTCATTGCACCATTGAGCTCCTCTCGTCAAGAAGAGACGCAGACACAAAGGAAACGCCGAGATTTAGAGCTCCGCCCGAACCCTAGAAGTCTCCTTCCTCTCCTTCGGTTGTAAGTGCAAGCAAATCCAAGTAAGTACTACTCACCTGTGGTAGGATAGCTCTGAATCTCTTTGTTTTTCTCCTTGTTCCGAAGCACGCATGAACCCTAGAATAGTTTCCTCACCGTGAACCCTAGGTTCAGTTAGCATGTGACTTGATGAGCACGTTCGGGTTGTATGGAAGCTAGCAGATTTTTCGAATAAGTTTTGTATAGGTTTCAAGTTTAAACAGATTTTAGTTTTGAAAGGCTATGTGTAGCGTTGTTAGTTCTTTGTTTCCTTGCCGTGGCATTGAACATGAAGAAGAATTACTGTTTTTAGTTTTCGTATGAGACAGTTCTATGTTTTTAAGTTGCTTGTGCCCTTAACCAGATTTAGTTTTAGGGCAGATTTAATGAGCATTTCAGAGCAGCTTTAGTTTTTTCCATTGCTACCAGTTGGGCATGTGTAGCCTTCGGTTTCTGTTAGCTGAACACCAGTAGCTTCCATTTGCTATTAGATATGCATGCAGGTTTTCTAAATTTCACTAGTTATTAGTTGGGCACGAACAGCCTCAATCCAAGTACATAGTATTAGCTTTCTTGCTATATAATAAACATGTTTAGCCCTGTTTAATAACATTGCAAATTTAGTTTATATGGATATCACTACAACAAAAACATTAAAAGACAACGGTTAAAAATCGTTGTCGTAGGCCCTTTAAAACCGTTGTAATTGGCAGTGTTGTTAAAAGTGGGGGGCTACGACAACGGTTTTAAACCGTTGTCTTTGAATGAAAAGACAACAGTTTTGCAACGGTTTTAAACTGTTGTCTTTGAATGAAAAGACAACGGTTTAAAACCGTTGTTATTTAGAGCATTTTTAAGAATGTAACACTACCAGTTACAATCGTTTTTGGAGCTACGACAACGGTTTTTAACCGTTGTCTTTGAGGGTGATAGACAACAATAACGGTTTTAAACCGTTGTCTTTTAAATTATTATCTTTTAATACTAATATATCATATTTCAATTTAAATATATAATAAAGAATCATAATCAAGAAAGAATATTCCCCACATCAATATCATTCAAAATGTTAGTTATACAAGAATTACAATCACAAAAGAAGAAACATATCTCATGTTCAAATAAAATTTATCCCAATAGTATGAAAAGACAACGGTTACTTCCTCGAGCTGACTTGGTCCTGTGCTTGTTGTAAACCTCGTGTTGAAGGACTCAGTCTTATAGCTGGTCCGACTCCTATTTGTTGTTCTTCTATCATTGTTACTTCCTCGAGCTGACTTGGTTCTGTGCTTGTTGTAATAATTTTTCCTTGCTTTGGGAAGTTGATGGTGATTCTTCTTCACCGTGTGTGATAGTAAGGTGCATGGTGGATCATAGACATCATGAGCCCATTTCACATGTAACTTGAAGTTCGATGGTGAACCATGCTGTGCGTGACTTCCCTTCATGGTAGAAATAAGCTTTGGAAGCATCTGAAGTAGCAGTCCAATAAATACATCAAGGAGTATGAAATTTGCAAACATGAATGTGTATCACATATGGCCAATCCCACTAAAGAAATTATAATCCAATGAAAGTAGAATCAATTCTTGTGAGTTGCAACTAACATAGCAAATCATTTTTATAGACATGAATCTGCTGCATTTATGCAGAGAATGCAAATATGTATTTTTTGGAGTAATACTAATTAAGGAAGTTTAATCCGTATGAAAAATTATAACGACCAACATGTGCAATTATAACTTCAAATAAAAGCGCAATTCATACGGGAACATAGACCAACATGTTACATATAAGTTTATTTTAATTGTTATGTTCAAATAATGCATTTAATTAATTATGAAAAAAATAGATAAAGAAATATAGATTGTTGAGTGAATATTACTTGTAATTGTCAAATCCTGGACAACATTTGATGTTACTTGGAACGTTGGTGGCAAGCTAGGAAACTTTGTCAATAGAACCTACAAAATATAAACATATATTAGAAGATAAAAATATCCCAAACAAGGTCATTATCCTCTCAACTAGTTAGGTTTCATCTTTGCAAGGCTTGCCACTTATCCCAATGATTTTAAATTCTTGATTTGTATGAGTTGTCTTCACTCTCGAATTTTCAAAGCTCTTCTAGCCTAGCAGCAACAAACAATGAAAAAATAATCTTAGTAGACACAATATGAAGAATGAAACAAGCAAGCTAAAACAAGTTGCCTCAATAGGTATATTATATATAGGCATTCAATAACCTAGAAAATAAAAATAAAGAACAAATTCTTAATCACTTTGTTCCAGTCCAGTTGGTATGCATCCTTGACATTTTGATTTGCAAGTAGAAAACCAACCACTAGTCCAGGACACACAGTCATAGTAGTAGAGACATCTATGTTCAACAAATAAGAAAGATAATAATATTTTTAAAATAATAAAGTGATTGAATGACAATGCAAGCAAAAGCAAATAGCAGAAGTATAGAGCAATTGTAAGTTCTTACCAATACTCAAAGGAAGGCCTCCTTGTGAAGTCCTCAAATTAGAAGGAAACTGAAATGACATTTATATAGCTAGGAACAAAAGATTACAGATAAGTGCAGTGACCAAGTAATCTTCATTACAATTCACCACCTCCAATGAAATAGGCTGGGGATGCATAACAAGCGGGCACATAATAATTGCCACCATCAGTAAATTCAGACAGAACAGGTGTCGACGAACCCTCTGAAGGAGTCCACATGCTTGACGATTCAGCATTACTCGATCCAGTATGGGCAACAGAAACCTAAATTTCAGAAGCAACCATTTACTTGCAACAATTATGTTCAAGGTCTAGAGATAGCTTATGCAAGAAAAAAACTACACTGAATAAAAACTATTACCTGCTTGGTGGCTTCAACAACATCTTTGGACTTCAGCTGAGGATCCAAAGACAGTTTCTGCAATAAATTTGAAGCTTTTGCAGTGTAGCGTTAAGGATAATACCAACCAGACAAAGGGATCTTTTTGGCAAGAAAAGCTAAAAGCTGAGATGACCGAGAAAGTGCAAAACTGAAATGCATAAACTAACCTGATATAAGTTTCTCTATGATTTTAGGTAAGTGCTGTAAACCATTAGTTGAACACGTAAACAAAAAATAACAGCATTCTGATCATTCTTAACAAAATAAGAAGAGCAAACATACCTTTTAGCGTTAACCATTTATGGAAGTTAATGGAAATGTAAGATGCTTAAAACTATGAGTTTTAGAAGGAAATGAAGATTCGAAGAGTCTTCATCACCCCAGAATATTTCACCTAGTTAGTGTTGATGAAAAATGGCAAACACTATAAACAATAACTTAGAAATAAAGTTGTAGCAAATTAACAAATAAGGCACTCATAGTCCAACTTGCAAAATTGGGAGAGACTCTATGGATCTGAGGAGAAAGAGGGGAATTACCTCCAACCGCAATCCCTCATTGTCCTTGAAGAGGGCAGCATGATCAGCAAGGAGTGACTCATATGAGGACTTGAGCCGATCAAAATCCTGCTCAAGTTGCTTGTTCTTCCACCTTGCATGCTGGTTCTGGAACCACACTGCAACTTGCCTCGGTTGCATGCCTAGCTTTCAAGCCAGTTCGCTCTTTCGCTGCGGCTCCAACTTGTTCTCCTCCTCAAAGCTACGTTCCAATAAATTTACCTTTGTTGGAGAAAGGAAGCCAATCATTCCCGCATCCAAATCAAATATTCAGCGACAGAGCAAATGGAGTAAAACAATGAGAAGTTGGTCGATAAGTATCTTCTTATTACATCTTACCACTAGTAAACCCAACGAAAAATTTACTACAACTACGTTGATCTGTTGCCAATTATGCATTCAATGATCTAATGCCCAGATTTGGATACGAACAAAACAAACTTTTTACTCTACCAAAACAAGACAAACCAACAGGCTCTTTCCTCCCAAAGTTGGTGGCATGATCACATGAGAATCGAAATCATTATTTCTTAAAAGAAGAGCATAGCTCTCTCCAAAGTTGCTGGTAAACGATAAGGGGAGCCAAAAAAGGAATATGGAAGTTATCTTTTCTTTAAACTGTAAAAATCTGGTAGCTTGATTCTGAAATTTGAGTAGACTAACATGATCTGGCGTTAGGCAGCGCTTCTTCTCCGGCAGCTGCTCTTCGTAGTATTCCTCCTCGTAAATCTCATCCGGTGATGTGAAGAATGGCCTCTTGGTGGTGCCATGCTCCTCCGCCGACCTCAACCCTTTAATTCTGCCCCAAATCGAACAGCTTATTATAACTAAAACCAAATCCAAGTCGAAGTCAATGAAATAGTAGAAGGAATAGTAATAGTACCTCGGAAGATGGAGTTCCCATCGCCCAACACGAGCAGCCGTGCGCGAGTGGACAACAAAGAGGAATCAAATATCAGATGGGGACTAGAATCCATCCTCTCTTCTCAGATCCTAAACGATCAACAGATCGGATCTGACCTTGGATCCCAACCTAGTTGGATAGATCGAAGGGGATCTGTCGATCAGCTTAGCAGGAGAAAATGAAGAGGGAGAAGAACTTGTGGCGGAAGAAGCTGGTGCTCCACAGAAGGCGCGTTGATGTCTCCATGGCATGGTAAACAAAGGTTAGAAGAGAGAGTTTTTACAAACAATCGAGTATGCGTAACGAAAGGTGAGCCATCTCCAACTTACAAACAGCTATAATTGTGTATGTGTAACCAGCAGCTCCTAGATTCGAGTCGTTTGATGATTTAGCAAGTATCCCTAAACAAACTCCTGCAAGACCTAGGATCAAATAGTCAACAGCTTGTGCTGTAGTATCTTTGGAAAAGAGAAAGGAAATGGAACCAAAAGTGATCATTCACGATCGATCGAGGAACCCCCGCATAAACCCTTCCAAGAACCCTTGAAGCTGAGGCGACAAGCAAGGAGAAGAATGAAGGATACAGTCTGCTGCATGGGCGAGGGGCGCCATGAAGGAAGAACTCAGCTGGATCAAGAGGCGATGGAATGGGGAGCCGCCATTGCCACAGGAGGATTGGAGAAGGAGACGACGAAGACAGTGAGTGAGAGAAGCCTTTAGTTTAGGGTTTCAAAAACAAAGCGGTGATTCAAATACCGCAAGAACAAGTAGAGGCATTTGACACACGATGAAGGGGAAAATAGGGTTTGGGTAGGCTAAGGGGGAAAGTAGGGCGTCAAAAAAATTTTCGGAGAGAAGGAAGTAAACCACTGCTACAACAAAAACGACAAAGGAGAAAAACGGCGAAAGAATAAAGTCAAAGACAACGGTTTATTAAAATTGTTGTCTTTGACCCTAAAAAGCGCTTAAAGACAACAGTTTTAAAAAACTGTTGTAAAAGGTGTTGTTGATTTTACCAAAAGTCGCTCAACAACAACGGTTTTTATAAAACTGTTGTCTTTTATTTTTTTCAGGCGCTCAAAGACAACGGTTTTATCAAAAACCGTTGTCTTTTACCAAATTAACAACAGTTCCTTCTAAAACCATTGTCTTTATGGTGTTGTCTTTTAACAATTTTGTTGTAGTGTATAGATGGGCAGATCTTTTAATTTCCATTTACTATTGATTCTGGTTTCTTTTCCTTTACTGTTTACAAGCATGAACAATTTTCTTATTCCTTTGTTGTTTAGTTTTTCTTCACTCTACTATTAGTTTGAGCACGAGTAACTCCAGATTAGTTCCCTTAAGTAGAGGCAAATCCATTTTACATTGTAGCTTAGTTTTCCTTGCTAATACCATGCACCTGATTAGTTTTAAGTTTAGTATTTTAGCCTTGGATTTTCATGTTTCTGAACATGAATAACCTTTGTTATTTAAGCATGCAGTTTGTATTTTTCCTTGCTATTAGATTTTGATAAGTATGACATGTAGATTTTTATAGGTATTGTAGTTAGAAGGAGTTTAGCATTTTCCTTGCTACTCAAAAAGGCAAGAACAACCTTCATTTAAAGTATGTAGTGTTAGTTTCTTGAATTTCTTGAACATGAACAACTATTAAGCTTATCTTGTAGTTTGATTTGCTTGCTTTACTTTTATAGCATGCTCAGTTAGTTGCAATTCCCTACTTGTTAGATACACTTGCAGTATTCGAATAGCCTGAGCAGAATTGAATTATAATTCAGTTTCCTGTTTGATACATATGCATATATATGTGCTAGTTAGCTTTTAATAGCTCTTTAATCTGAAACATATAGTTAGTTGTTTTTACTATTTTAATAAGATGAATAGCCATGTATTTTAGTGGAATAATTATGTGCCCTATTAAACCTTTTGAGGATTATGGGTAACTACAAGTAAGAAAAAGACCAAGGTCTATTTAGAAAAGATAACAAGTAAATTAAAGTAAGAGGCTAGTACCCGACTTCCGAGGTTGTCGTTAAACAAATTCAGGTGACAAATTCCGAGGTCTTGGCCCTGGTAAGACCGAGGTCTTAATCCTCATAGGACTGGAGGCTCGCTAGCTACCTCAGTCACTATTAGAGAGCACGCATAAGATGGTACTAAGCCTGGGCCCAAAGAAAAAGAAAAAGAAAGAAAAAGAAAAAGAAGAAGAAAGAAAAGTAAAAGTAAAAGAAATTAAAAGATTAATTTCAAGTATAAAGCTATAAGTAAATGAAACAAGTACCACCTATGTTTGGAATCAACAGAAGTTTAGTTTCTTAAATTTTAAGCTTACAACATTAGTTTCATTACTTTTCTTATCAATTTAGTGAGCATGTTTAGTTTTATTTCCAGTATTCAGCTTTATTCTGGTATATCCTGAGTATGCAGTTTATTTGAGTACTTTGCTATTAGATGAGTACATGTAGCTTTTCTTTTAGCATTTCAGTTTCAGTATCGTTTGCATTTTTATGCACTTCGAGTTTTTGTGAGATAGTTTAATACTTACTAAGCGTTTCACTTATAGATTTCTTTTTCCTCCTACTGCAGATAAAGGAAAAGCTAAAGTATGAAAGGAAGGCGACAAGGTGGTGGTGATGAAGGTGTGTGATGGCTGGACTATGGGGAGATCAAGAGTTTGTTAAGGAATTATCAAGACTTTCCTATTTAGAGTTCGTTTAGTTTAAATACTATTATGAAGTTGGGATTGTAATTGAGTGTATTCCGTACTTGTAGCTTGATATGTCCTATTATTGGAGTTAGATATTTGTTTACTATTGCTAGAATAGTTTTCTTTTACTTACTGTGTTATTATTACTGCATGGGTGTGGAAAAATATGTTCCAGCCGCCTGTGGCTGTGTATATAGTGTTTGTATTGTTGATTTGGTAATCGGTACAGGAGAGACTTTGCCGAAATTTTTCGGTAGGAATTCCTCTAGGGCCGTGATAAATCTAAGTGTCGCTAATAATAGCATAAGTGACACCAGTGAGTAGAGTAGTAGTTAGGTAACTGTCACCCTTAGAGAGTAGTAGTAAGAAGTGTTAGGATCGACGGTCGCGGCTAGAGAGGGGGGGTGTGAATAGCCGACCCCAAATTCGCGTTTCTTTCTACAAATCAAGTTAGCGCAGCGGAAATACAATAATAGAAACGAGAACGAAAAGATCAAACCTTAGGCGCAGCGATGTAACGAGGTTCGGAGATGAAACTCCTACTCCTCGGCGTGTCCGTAAGGTGGACGAAGCCTATCAATCCGTCGGTGGATGAAACCCCGGATAACCGGCTAATATGAACTCCTTCTGGGTGGAGAAACCTCACCACAAAGTCTTTGCAACAGCAAAACAGAGGAGTACAACAATAGAGGAAACAAACAAGAACAATAGAAATTGTAAACACACTTGCTTGCCTTCTCGTCGGAGTCCGTTGATGAAGCAGCAGCTTCACGGCTCCAGCAGCTAGAAAACCAGCACGAAGCTCACGCGAAGCTTCAGCAAACCGAGAGCTCAGCAAAGCTCAAATCGCAGTAAGGAGGAAGAGCAAAAACTATTCCTGTAGAGGCCCTCGATCTCGATATATAACCTGCGAAGAAGAAGACACATAAACTAGCCGTTGTGTCGCAACGGCTAGGGCCTGGACCGATCAGGCACACTCCTGATCGGTCCAGGAGTGTTCTGATCGGTCTTGGGGACCGATCAGGCTAAGCCTGGACCGATCAGGCTATGTCCTGATCGGTCCAGGAAGACCCTGATCGGTCCTGGGGACCGATCAGAGCTTCCTCTGATCGGTCCAGGGACCGATCAGCATGCATGTCCCTTCCTTTTTCTCCCGAACTTCTTGCCTTCTGATCGTTGTTTCCTGATCGGTCTGCAGACCGATCAGATAACACTCAGTAGGCTACTGTTTGGTTACTGATCGGTCACCAGACCGATCCAGATACCCAATGTATCACTGGATCGATCCACTGATCGATCCAGAGCTTGGTTTTTGCCCAAACCAAGTCCCAAGCCTTCCAAACCAACATCCGGTCAACCTTGACCTGTTGGTACATCATGCTTAGCATCCGGTCACTCCCTTGACCTTCTTGACCTTCACAACACCAGATGTCCGATCAACCTTGATCCATCTGGATTTTTCCTTGCCCGGCTTCACTCACCAGGACTTCCCAACTGCCTGGCTTCACTCACCAGGACTTTCACCAACTGCCTGGCTTCACTCACTAGGACTTTCCCACTGCCTGGCTTCACTCATCAGGACTTTCCCACTGTCTGGCTTCACTCACCAGGACTTTCACCTAGCTTCACTCACTAGGGTTTTCACAACTGTCTGGCTTCACTCACCAGGACTTTCCCACTGCCTGGCTTCACTCACCAGGACTTTCACCTAGCTTCACTCACTAGGATTTTCACCTGGCTTCACTCACCAGGATTTCCAATCTGCCTGGCTTCACTCACCAGGACTTTCCAACTCCGGTCCAGAGAACGAGCTACCGAGCCCTCTCTGACCATAGTTCGGGGAACGAGCTACCGAGCCCTCTCCGACTTCCATCCGGTCCAGAGAACGAGCTCCCGAGCCCTCTCTGACCATAGTCCGGAGAACGAGCTACCGAGCCCTCTCCGACTTCCCATGTGCCAAGCTTCCATACTTGGACTTCTCCATGCCAAGTCTCCATACTTGGACTTTTCCCGTGCCAAGCTCCCTGCTTGGACTTTTCACCATGCCAAACTCCCTGCTTGGACTTTTCACCATGCCAAACTCCCTGCTTGGACTTTTCCCATGCCAAGCTCCCTGCTTGGATTTTTCCGAGTCAGGTCAACTCACCTCGGGTCAACCAGGTCAACCTTGACCACGGGTTGCACCCACAATCTCCCAAGCTTGTATCCTTGTAAAACATCAAGATACAACTTTTCTGTTCACGTCAAACATTGTCAAACATAACTCGTCAAACATCAAAACACAACTCGAGTCAAGTCAACTCGAGTCTGGTCAACCAGGTCAACCTTGACCTAAGGTTGCACCAACAAGAAGGGTGGTCGTTACAGTAAATCTACGTGTTAGCATTGGAGAGCTAGACTTCGATTCTATCTGATGTAAACCAAGCCCCCCCCCCCCCCCACACCCTCTAGCTCCAAAGTAACCCAACAATGGGGGTTCAGAACACTGTAAACACTGTGTTTAATATTAAACTAATGTTGTAATCGAAATGTATTGTAATCCAAATGCAATTTTATTGACAATATTTTGTCAAGTTGGACTAAATGTATTGTATGACTGATGTAAAAGATGCTTAAATTCATTTTATACCATATGTAAATGTAATGTCAAGCTGGCTAATGCATGTTGTAGCAACTAGTCGACACTAGCTACTACAACATGTAGCAGCTACTACCAACTAGCTGCTGTGATTATTCTGTGGAGTAGATATTAAACATCGTGCTTAAATTTGTTCTTCAATATTTTTAATCACCCAATGAAATTATTTTTGTATATATTATTCATATTTAAGTTCTTAAGTATGTTGTCCAATCATGATGTGGTAAATTAAATTGGACTCATGAGTCATGATTAAGCTCATAAACAGTGAATGTGAGGTCCACATTCTAGCAGCTAGTGTGGGGTAGTTGCTACACCATGTAGCAATTGAAACATCAGTTCTAAATAACACAGAGTTCATGTTGTAGCAAACATGAGGAGTTGATGAAATTTAATTTTAATCAAGTTAATGTTATAGCAGTTACGAGTCCGTTACTACTACAACACATACTTCATGTTGTAGCAGCTACCTAACCGTGGATGCTACAACACAGAGGGAGGATTTATGTAAATCTTACCTTGTGTAAAAGATCAAAAGAGGTTAGCTTAAAAATATAAATGAAATGAAAATGTTTATGATTTCTCTATAATAAAAGAGAATATCTCATTACCTCCAAGGTACACATATACTATAAGTATCCCATAATGGTTTTGATGTAATCAACCAAGTCAAGTTAGGCCCTATTTTTATTTTGATGCCTTGTGTCTAAGTGTGCAGGAACTTAGAAGCATAGAAAGTCGAGCAAAAGATGCAACTAATGAGAAAGATGACACAGGGGAGAGCCAACGGGCTCAATACATCCAAGGGACAAGGCACTGTGGAAGAGTACGCTGGCAGACGAGAAGGAGGCGAGCGACGTTTCCAAGGTACGAGAAGCTAGAGCGGAAGACTGCTCGAGAATGCCAAAAAAATGAGTTTGGGTAAGCCCTATTCTAGATGGCCGAAATCACCCAAGCGAGCGAAGTTGGAGCAGAAGACCCGGATGAAAAGTCAACTTGAAGTTGACTATGGTCCGGGTACCCAGAGCTACTCTGGGTGCCCGGGTCGGTCTGGTTCAGTTAGGGTGCCTCACCAAGGTGCCCTTGTGCGAAGGCGGTCCGAGCGCCCAGAACCCTTCTAAGCGCCCGGACCATAAATTTTATCTAGACCCGTTCCGTCGCGGTTGCGATGCGGATAAAATTTTATCCACACCTAGGCACCCGGAACCTTCCAAGCGCCCGGATCAGGCCTATAAATGCAGTCCTAATTTATGTAGTCAGAACAACAGTTGTAAAATGACTTCTATTATTGTTCTACTACTTTTATGAGTTGTCAATGTTGCAAAGAGGCTACTTTGCCCAAAGGAGACTTGAGTGAACTTCATTTGTCTAGGATTAATAATCCTTTGATTGCAAACCTAGTAAATTCTCTTGCCTCTACTTTTTAATTTATGCATTTATGTTTTTTTATTATACAAGTATTTTCTTAATTTAGTTTGAAACGTCGAGAAATGTTGATTTTGATTTTTAGGATAATTCACCCTCTCTTACCAGGTCACCAGGGGACCAACATATTCATACGTCGCTCTACATACAAAACGTCGCAATAGCTATTGTCGGCAGTATCACAAAAGTCGATATGGTAACCTCACCATTCCCTGATATTTTATGAAACTCAAAAATATTATTTAAAGAAAAATCAGCAAATACCAATAAGTTTGTCAAATTCATCTATAATAACTAATAAACGCTTGACGAGAGTTTGGTAAACCTAGTTTCATAACTTAATGGGCATGTTGTTACAACTTGCAACAATAATGCTAACCAAAATGCAAAATTTTTCAAGAACCATTAATAAAGTGAAATAAAACTTTGATAGTACCAGCTATAGATGTCAAATCTTCTTCATATGAATCGTCATCATTGGTAGGCTGATTCTCTGTAGGAGTTGATCTAGCAATCGACACAACATCATATATACTATTAATTAATATAAATCATTGGTTCAGGAACAAAATTGTACTACAAATGCATATCGACCTAAAATTAATAACTTTTTGTCTTGAGATCTTCTTGTTTGTCTTATGTTATTATCTTTGTTTAGAATAATAATATTATTGCCTTCATGTGTATCAAATCAACTAAAGTCTCCAACTCTTTCTGTTAGGACCGATGTGCCCGCTAGAGGGGGGTGAATAGAGGCTCATCCAAATCGTTCGCTTCCTACGTTGTTAGCTTGCGCAGCGGAATAATACAAAAATAAACAAGCTAAACAAAATACAAGACAAGAAAGAATGCAAACCAAGCTACACGATCATTTACGTGGTTCGGAGATAAAGCTCCTACTCCACGACGTGTCCGTAAGGTGGATGATCCCTATCCGTCGGTGGGTTACTCCCCGGAAGACCTCCGGCTAGCTCAAACTCCTTATGGGTGGAGAAACCTCACCACAAACTCACCAAGACCTCTTGGACACAAGGAAAACTCTTGAGCACTTGTAGACTACTAATTAGATCTTAACCAAGTCTAATTTTGTCAAAACAAACCAAGCTCCCAAGCTTTCGTTTTATAGCCCGTGGGTTGAAAACCCCGCCTATCAGTCGACTGCCCTCTGTGGAAATTCGACCGTTACACCCCCAACAGCTCAATTTCACACATTCTGTTCGCTGCCAGTCGACTGCACCAGTCGACTGCTAAAACATACAGTCGACTGCTACAGTACTGCTACAGTAGCGCTACAGTGCTGCTACGGTAACGCTACAGTACTACTACAGTAACCCTAATTCTAGTATTTTACTTCGAGTACAATCTCTCAGCACTCGTCCCTGCCCGACCAACCTAGACCTAGCCTCCTCCATCAGCCTTGCGTCCCTCGGATGCCTCCCCATCCTTCACGTCTTGCCTTCTGGAGTTTCCATCGGCCTTGTCATTGTTGTCGGGTCTTCCTTTGCCAAGAGGTCGCGCCTCCGGGACTTCATCCATTGCCAAGTTACACTTGGACTTACGTTGCCAAGACTACATGCTTGGACTTACACCGCCAAGACTTATCCTTGGACTTTCCTCCTTTGCCAAGATCACACTTGGACTTCCTTGTTGTACCTGTATCCTGCACACTCACAATGCATATCAAATACAACAATAAACCTAACTTAAACTTTTGCCCAAACATCAAAACCTAGGGTCACTAGATTGCTCCAACAATCTCCCCCTTTTTTATGTTTGGCAAACCGTTTAAGTTAGGGAAACAATATATCAATAATAATGAAAATAAACATGCAATCTGCACATGCATAAATCATGGAACCTAATCCTAGGCTCCCCCTTCACCTAAGCTCCCTCTTGAGTTAGGATTTCTTGCAAAGGTAAACTTCTCCCCTTTTGCTAATAAATGAGCAATCGCTCCCCCTTCACCTAAACTCCCCCTTGAGCTAGGATTTCTTGCAAAGGTATGTAAGTTTCCCACTTAAACCTAAACTTCTCCCCCTTTGCCATACATAAAAAAAAAAGCTCCAACAATATCCCAATTATTGGACTCTTTGACCTCTAATGACCATAAACATCATGTATTAATCCCCCATAAGATTACATACATGTTCACCACTCTTTTGGTCATTTTCTAATGCTTGAAAAATATTTTCAGACCGTATCAGTCGACTGCAAGAAGTACCAGTCGACTGCCTCCATGAAAACGAGCTTACAGGGACATTCTGTGCCCGTGAACAGTGTTACCAGTCGACTGGTACACTATTCATGAAAAAAATCAACCTTTTCTGGCCAACTTCAGAAATGCGCCAGAAATTCCACAGACCTCCAAAAATCCCCAAATTTTGTGGAGAGGTCTATTATATCAATATCTACTTGGGAAAAATATATATAAAAATTATATCTATCGCCAATCCCAAGATTGACACAAAACACAAAACTAGCTAAAAAGTTCAATTGAACCTTGACCTAAAGTCCTAGTTTTGTCTTCCTCTTGATGTATTTGCCCATACTAAACCATAATGCATCACTAGCATTAGTTTATATGGCATCTATACATCAAAAACTAATTTTCATGCAATATGAACCCAATTCATATTTCTATGCATGAAACTCAACTCAATTGTGCCAACCCACTATATTAGAGACTTAAGTCCGTCTCCTAACCACTTGGCACATTTGATAACCCATCTACCATGGGTCCCAAAGGCTCTTCCTAACCTTAGGAATCTTAACCTTAGTCACCTCCCTTGGTGACTCATCCACTATAGCTAGGTCACTTCGATGCACCTCGGATGACACTTGGCCTACTAAACTCACCTTCTTAACCTTAGACACCTTGTCTTTGATTAATTTCTTCTTGTCCTTAATCTTAGACACCTCATCCTTGCTATAATTATATGCTACCCTAGCATATTCCTTCTTATTGGCCTTGGATGACTCTCCCTTGTCCTTGGTAACACCTCCTATACCAATGTCATGTGCTACCTTAACATTTGACGTCCTTTTGGTCTTGGAAAAGATTTTTATGTTTTAAAGGAGTAACTCCCCCTAAAAACATGGTTAAACTTCTATCATTGCACCAACAATGACTCGGGGTTCCTAAATAATTAGGAAAACCAAAACTTGAAGTTTTGAGGTTAAAAATTCAATAATGAAACTAACCTCAACCGAAACTTCACTTTGGTTTTTCTTAACCAAACCATACTTGTTTTCATCATAAAAACTCATGTAGACATTATTTAGAGTATACTTTATCAAGGAAAAATAGTTTTCTATGAAAATACTTCCTATTTTCAAAGATTGACACAAATTTGAAAACTCTTGAAAATTTCAATGTTTTCTCCTAGTTTGTGTCTAACTTTCCAATGATGATTACTATCAAAAGATAGTCTTCACCAAGGTTTTTCAAAAGTATTCTGAAATCATTTTTAAAACCAATATCCAACCACGTTCTTTGGGCTCAATGCACATGACTTGTACATTAGCTTTCCCAATGATTGGAAGACACATAACTATGTGTTTTGATGAACCTAAAACTCAACAAGATGCACTAGATCAACATCTTGAGTTTAGTTCACCATCTTAACATCTCACCTGTATCTAACGTGTATTAAAACATATACAAGTCACCTTATAGTTCTTTGTGAGATATATATTTGGTCTTTCCCTAAACTAAGGGATCATGCATCTCTATCTAGGCATTGTAAAAATCATGATCATCCATCTAGGATGTCACTTGATATAATCCCTCTTGTTGGGATATTTATCATTTATAATAGATGCCATTTGTCCTTAAATAACAAGGGAATTAAAGTAATGCATGATGTTTTATGGCATACATCAAAATAAGCAATTTTTTAAAAGAAAAACATGCTATAACTACATGATGTATGTATGACATGACATGATATTTTTATGTTTTTCATAATAAAGATGAATGAAAAAATAGATATGATGTCATGACATATGATGGGCAAACAAAACATGACAAATTAGTATACATAAGATACCTAGATTACCTATCTAAGTGTCCTTAAACCTAGCTAACTCAAAATTTAACCCTAGATTGCCCATGATTTCTCATGAAAATGCCAAAACCCCAACTAGGCATTTCTTATCCTTTTCTAAATGTGTCAATTTAAATTAAGTTCAAATCCTCAATGTTTGACACATTTTACTCTTCCAAAGGGTAAATATTTTACATTAGGACCTAGATTTCTCTTAAATCACTAAGAAGATACCAAAATCCCAACTTGGTATTTCTTATGATTCTCCAAATTGTGTCAATTTAATTCAAAGATAATTCCTTAAGATTTGGCACATGTTACTCTCTCCAAGAGTGATAATTTGGATTAAGGTTTACATTTCCCTTAATTCCATAATAAAATGTCGAATTCCAAATTTGGCATTACTTTTGCTTCTCTCAAGTGTGTCAATTTAAATTAGATTCAACTCTCAAACTTTGACACATTTTACTTTTTCAAAGAGTAATACTTATCATCCTTTTCATTTTCAAAGGTTAACAATCACCTTGAAAATGCTCTCAAGTGTCAACTTTCCCAAGGTTGGGTTAACTACCTTTCCAATTGGAGTTGACACTCTCTAAACTCATCTAGGGTGTTGAGAATATGTTCCTAGGAACCCAATACCTATTGGTGCTCCTTGGATGCTCTAGGTACTCACTAGGGATGGCTTCCCTAGATACCTTCCTAAGGACCTTTCTTGGCTTCTTAAAAGCCTTGGTCACTTCCACTAGGTCACTTCTAGGGCTAACTCCCTTTGTAACCTTATTTGTGACTTTATTAGGCCTTTTTGGAGCCTTAGTCACCTTTATTACATCAACTTTAGGGATGGCCTCCCTTGTGACCTTCTTTGTGACTTTGTTGGACTTCTTAGAAGTCTTAGTCACATTGGTCTTGCCAAAAATACTGTTAGGGATTCCTTCCCTAGTATCTTTAACTTGACATCTAAACCTAGGGTTGGTCCCATAACTATATGGAACCCTATGAAAGGAAGTCACATCCTTCTTGGCTTTAGGTTTGTATCTCAAACCTCTATAGCCATTAGATGGCTCTTGTCTAGCTTTTCCTAGGTTATGCTCATTTTGACCCCTAAGAATATTTTTCATTCTTGTTAAGGTCCTTTCTAAATTATCAAGTCTTGTCCTCAAGACTTGATTTTCACCCCATAAATCCCTAGATTTTGGTTTTTTATTGAATCCTTGAGCATTTCTATTTTTAGGCATATATCTAAAATCCTTGGTGTTATTGCCTAAGTTGTTATTTACCTTCCTAACCTTAGGTGTGGCAAATCTAGCATGAGGAGGAATATATTTATCCTTAAGGTTATCATGCCTCCTATTCTCATGATAAATAACATTAAGATGATAAGAGTTATTTCTAGCATGCTTTTTATCATGTGTCAACGGAATGAATTCATTAAATGATACCTTGGTTTTTACCTTGGAAGCTCCCTTCTTCTCCCACTTCTTCAAGTACGCCAATTTCATGAGCTCTCCTTTCCTTGGGCACTTTGTGTGGCAGTGACCCCACTCACCACATGTAAAGCACCTAATGTGCTTCTTCTCCTTCTTCTTCTTCCTACAACTCACATTAGTTTCTAAATTAACTTTAGTGAGTTTAGGGTTTACGTCCTTTACCTTCTTGAGTGAAGGACACCTACTCTTGTAGTGCCCTATCTTACCACACTCAAAACATTTGATGCGGTCCTTTGTGCTCTTCTTGGTAGTTGAGGTGGAGGGTTGAGCTTCTAAGATCTCCTCTTCCTCAGATTTCTCTTCTTCCTCTTCACTTGAAGATGTGGATGATTCCACTTCTTCCTCCCTTGAAGATGTGGATGATACCTCCTCATCTTCCTTCTCCTCCTCGAATGTTGAACTTATGTCAACATTCGATTGGTCCTTCTCTTCTTGGACCAATGAGCCCTTCTCCTTGGGCTTCTCCTCTTCTTGGATTTGTGTAGGGTTCTCATGATAGACAATGATCTTTTTCCAAAGATCACATGCACTTGTGTATTCACCTACACTCAAAAGGATGTTAGAAGGTAATATATTTAACAAGATTTTTGTTACCTTCTTATCGGCCTCCGCTTGTTCCCGTTGCTCTTCGGTCCAATGCCGAGGTCAGAGGCGTTTACCCTTCTTGTCCGTAGGAGCTTCAAATGGGTCACTCAAGACAACCCATTGGTTCCAATCCATTTGGAACCATGTCTCTAACCGCTTCCTCCAATAATTGAAGTCTTCTTTGTCATACGGAGGTGGAATTCGGATATCCCATCCGAGCGGTCCTTCGGACTCCATCTTCTTCTTCCTCTAGCTTCTTGCTCTCTTGTCGGTTAGTCCGTAGAAGAGCGCCCTCGCTCTGATACCAATTGTTAGGACCGATGTGCCCGCTAGAGGGGGGTGAATAGCGGCTCACCCAAATCGTTCGCTTCCTACGTTGTTAGCTTGCGCAGCGGAATAATACAAAAATAAACAAGCTAAACAAAATACAAGACAAGAAAGAATGCAAACCAAGCTACATGATCATTTACGTGGTTCGGAGATAAAGCTCCTACTCCATGGCGTGTCCGTAAGGTGGACGATCCCTATCCGTCGGTGGATTACTCACCGGAAGACCTCCGGCTAGCTCAAACTCCTTGTGGGTGGAGAAACCTCACCACAAACTCACCAAGACCTCTTGGACACAAGGAAAACTCTTAAGCACTTGTAGACTACTAATTAGACCTTAACCAAGTCTAATTTCGTCAAAACAAACCAAGCTCCCAAGCTTTGGTTTTATAGCCCGCGGGTTGAAAACCCCGCCTACCAGTCGACTGCTAAAACATGAAGTCGACTGCCCTCTGTGGAAATTCGACCGTTACACCCCAACGGCTCGATTTCACACATTTTGTTCGCTGCCAGTCGACTGCACCAGTCGACTGCTAAAACCTGCAGTCGACTGCTAAAACCTGCAGTCGACTGCTACAGTACTGCTACAGTAACGCTACAGTACTGCTACAGTAAACCCTAATTCTAGTATTTTACTCCGAGTACAATCTCTCAGCACTCGTCCCTGCCCGACCAACCTAGACCTAGCCTTCTAGCCTCCTCCATCAGCCTTGCGTCCCTCGGATGCCTCCCCATCCTTCACGTCTTGCCTTCTGGAGCTTCCATCGGCCTTGTCATTGTTGTCGGGTCTTCCTTTGCCAAGAGGTCGCGCCTCCGGGACTTCATCCATTGCCAAGTTACACTTGGACTTACGTTGCCAAGACTACATGCTTGGACTTACACCGCCAAGACTCATCCTTGGACTTTCCTCCTTTGCCAAGATCACACTTGGACTTCCTTGTTGTACCTGTATCCTGCACACTCACAATGCATATCAAATACAACAATAAACCTAACTTAAACCTTTGCCCAAATATCAAAACCTAGGGTCACTAGATTGCTCCAACACTTTCTTCATTAATGCTTAACAAGATGTTACTCTGCATTTTCAAACAATAATAAATCATATCAATCTTAATTTTTTATCTAGATCAAATCAAGTAGCTTCTACACATTGTATCAATTAATGTCTAAATAGCTAGAAGCTGCTACACGTTATAGCAGTTACCGCTGCACATTGTAGTAGCTAGTCAGGAGAAGCTGCTATAATGTGTAGCAGCTTCTCGAGAGTAGCTGCTACAATGTGCAGCGGCTATTGCGGATTAGCTGCTACACATTGTAGCACCTACTCGAGAGAAAAAGGCCACTATTTGTCATGTAGCTGTTAATGTCGATGCGACTAGCAAACCCTAATCTCTATTAATAATTCAATGTTCAATTATATAATTTGAAATTAATGAATTTGTGGAGACTCATCAATTAATTAACGGTGACCTACCAAATCTGGTCCATTGACTCATGATGTCCATAGAATAACCACTCATAGCTTTCATAAACCATATGACTAGTCATACTTGGCATAAATCCTGACCTGTGAATATTGGTAAAATCCTTCTTTGTTAGAAATACAACTGTGGGCTCATGAATACAACTATTCCCATATTGAATAGTATAATGCCTCTATTTTCCTATATAACAGAGGGAGGCTCCTTTCATGACATCGAAAGGTAAATGAGTAACTTATTAATGGATTGACTCCATTTTCCTGACACCATCTTCGTCATTTCTTTCATGGCATTCATTGTAAATCTTGAAGTGTTTCTTACTCCCAAAGCAGGAATGACAAAGCAGTCATATTGCCTTTCATAGTCTATTGTAAGCTTCTATATTCATAAAGGAATATCTTTAATGTGAATACCATCGTCTAGCCCCGATCAATGTACGTTGATGAGGTTAGGCCATTGTAGTGTCCGAAATCGTTTATTTAATTAAGGATATTTATTGGATTAAATTGTAATTTAATTAGAATTCAGATTTATTTAATTAAGAGGATTTATTGGATTAATTATAATTTAATTAGATTTTGAATTTATTTAATTAAGGTTATTTATTAGATCAATTATAGTGAATTAGAATTCAGATTTAATTTATTAATTTAAATATATAGATTTAGTTAGATTTAATTAATTAGTTAGCTTACATTTATGGAATTTAATTTGATCAATTTTATTAAGAATATTGTTGGATATAAATATTTATTTTATATCCAAATATGTATATAAAATTTTATAGTCATACATAATAATATTAAATATATAATTAAATAAAAATAAGAGAAAATTATAAGATTAATATATTATATATAACGTGTAACATGTAATATATATATATATATATATATATATATATATAATAACTATGAAACTATAATATTATATGAATTATATATTTATATTATTATGTATATGTGATATATAAAATCTAATTCAATATCAAATTGACAACTTAGTATGCATATAAAATTTTATATAACCATAGATATATGTTTCTATTTTAGAATTAGTATTAAGTTTTATAAAAATAATATAAATGACATAGCATTTATAAATCTATAACTTATGAATTTTATATATGTGGATATATATATATATGGAATTATATAATCATGGATATAGGTTTCTATTTAGACTTAGCATTAAGTTTTATAAAAATAATATATGAGATTTAGCATTTATAAAATCTATCTAGTATTAAATAAAAGTATGCGAACTTATATGTGACTCATATGTATATACATCATCTATAAAATGCATATTTTGTAGATAATTATTAAGAACTACAATATTATCACATACAAATTATGTATGTATATATAAAATTCAGATAATTATGAATATGGATAAAGGTTTAGTAGATAAAAATCTAGACCAAGTCCTAAAGCCTCCACCTTATATAAAACCCTCACCTAGAACACTACTTGTTCTTCTTGTTACCGTCGGCCCTAAGGAGATTTCCCCACCCTTTGTTTCTCCACCAGTGCTAGAGTTTCAAGGGAAGACAAGGAGTAATAGCTAAGTACTTAAGGCGTGTTCTCAACCATGTTATTGTTTTATTTAGCTTCTATTCTTGTGAAGTTTTGGATTTATAATTGTTAGGTTTAGTTCTGTTGTGGTATAAATTAGTCTCAATAAGTGAACGAATTTCACTTCAGTGTCTTCTATTGAAATGTATAAAATTTAGTTAGCTTTTATTATCAATTTACAGAACTCTTTTCGGATCAAAGATGAATTTCATATGATTTTTATACCACTGACTGACGAATCTGGAATTATGTTATGACCCTACTGCTTTTGGTTCTATTGTGGTATAAATTAGCCTCAATAAGTGAATGAATTTTATTTCAGTGTCTTCCGTTAAAATTTAGTAAATTTAGTTAGCTTTCATTGTCAATTTACAGAACTCTTTTCAGATCAAAGATGAATTTCATACGATTTTTATACCACTGATTGACAAATCTAGAATAATGTTGTGACCTTGCTACTTTTGGTTCTGTTGTGGTATAAAATAGCCTCAATAGGTGAACGAATTTCACTTCAGTATCTTTTGTTGAAATGTAAGAAATTTATTTATCTTTCATTACCAATTCACAGAACCTTTTTTGGATTAAAGATGAATTTCATACGATTTTTATACCACTGACTGACGAATCTGGAATTATGTTGTGACCTTGTTGCTTTTGGTTCTGTTGTGGTATAAATTGTTCTCAATAGGTGAACGAATTTCACTTCAGTGTCTTCTGTTGAAATGCAATAAATTTAGTTAGCTTTTATTACTAATTTACAGAACCCTTTTCGGATCAAATATAAATTTTATATGATTTTTATACCATTGACTGACAAATCTGGAATTATGTTGTGACTCTGCTACTTTTGGTTCTGTTGTGGTGTAAATTATCCTTAATGGGTGAACAAATTTCACTTTCATGTCTTCTGTTGAAATGTATAAAATTTAGTTAGCTTTCATTTTTCAATTTACAGAACCTTTTTCGGACCAAATATGAATTTTATATGATTTTTATACCACTGATCGACGAATCTAGAATTATGTTATGACCCTGCTGCTTTTGGTTCTGTTGTGGTGTAAATTAGCCTCAATGGGTGAATGAATTACACTTCAGTGTCTTCTGTTAAAAAGTAAAAAAATTATTTAACTTTCATTACCAACTTACAAAACTCTTTTCGGATCAAAGATGAATTTCATATGATTTTTATACCACTAATTGATGAATCTGGAATTATGTTGTGAGCTTGCTACTTTTGGTTCTGTTGTGATGAGTTTTAAATTCTATTTTAGAGCTTTAGTCATCATGATCTTTCTCAATGAGTTGTTTCATATTTTATTAATTGTATACCCTTAGGAACTAGAGAACTATGTATGCTCAAAATAAGTTATAGACCTTGCAAGTTTCAGACATGATAAATATAGGTTTAAATTCTGTTTTAAGAGTTATGAATATGAATGTTGCATTACAATTTGGGGTCATGCTTCTAGTTGCTTTCCATTAGAAGATAGGAAACTTTCCTATGCTCAAATCACCTTACAAAACTAGTAAATTTTAGTTTACTAAGAGTAGTTTTTAAATTCTGTTTTCAAGGTCATATTCATCGTGATGTCGCCTTACAATTTCTTCATGTTTCCTCATATTATGTTTTATGTTAGTTCCTCAGGTTCATGTATGTTTAGGTACCTTAAATGAGTTCACGATTTTGATTTATGTTCTACTTATCATGATGACTATGTATCTATGCTATGTCTAGGTTTCGGATCTCTAGATTAGGTAAGTTCAAGTTGCTTCTTGCTCCACATCATGATAGTTTAGTAAGCTATATGTAAAATTGCATGCTTGCGGCTAAGATCATGTTCATGTTCTTCTTATGTCTTATTATTATACCTTAATATGATCTAGGTTTAGGTGGATGTTATGTTTCCTTTTTCATCTTATCATGATAATGAAAATTACTCAATGAGAATATCATGAGGGAAAAAGCCTCATAGGGAGCCCGTTTACCCAAAAAGACCCCAAAGAGAGCCCGTTTACAGGAAAATGCCCAGAGGAAGCCCAATATCGGGTAAGTTGATGTTGGGGTTGCAAGGTTGCAAACACAGTCCCACATTGAAAACACATGGGAAAGATTATGAGTTTATAAGAGAAAAGATATCTCCATTAGCATGAGGCCTTTTGGGTAGAGCCCAAGAGCAAAGCCATGAGGGCTTAGGCCCAAAGTGAATAATATCATGCAATTATGGATATATATAATTTTTTTTCGATTTTACAGTTGACTGTAACAAAGTAATAATGATAATGATAATGATAAAGATGAAGATACCGTGAGGGAAAAGGCCCTAGAAGGAGTCCGTTTACAAGAAAAGGCCCTAAAGGGAGCCCAATATCGGGTAAGTCGACTGTGACAAAATGATGAGGATTTGATGGGAATACTATGAGGGAAAAGGCTCCAGAGAGAGCTCAGCCCAATATCGGGTAAGTCGACTTTGACAAAATGATGAGGATTTGATGGGAATACTATGAGGGAAAAGGCCCCAGAGAGAGCTCAATATCAATTTCCATGTTAGGCTATGAATAAGTTAGGTTCATGATATGCTAAGTTTAGATTCATGTTATGCTATGAATATATTAAGTTTATGATAGGTTATATATAAGTTCATGTTGTGCTACAAATATGTTAATTTCATGATATGCTATGTATAAGTTCATATTATGTTATGAATACGTTAAGTCCATGATATGCTATGAATATATTATGTTCATGATATGTTATAAATATGTTAATTTCATGATATGCTATGTCCATGCTCATGTATGCCTATGTATATGCTCATGATCAAGTCTATCATTATGCCTAGGTCATTTACCATGCTTAGGTTTATGCTCTAATGCTTATGTCGATGTCTATGCTTACGTTCATAGTATGCTAGTAGGGAGATCCCAAGTTACCTTGTATGTGGTTTCCCTTAGTACACTAGATTATAGTCGCTAACCAATGTATAACACCGTTTTGAATATGCTGAGTCTCTCGACTCACAGATTATAACATTTTTTGTAGACAATGAGGTGAATGAAATAGGAGGCATTGACCAGTGAGCCAGCTCGAAACAAGGGCAGTACAACCTGAAGACCACCCAGTTTAAAAATTCTGTATTTAGTTATGTTTTCTTTCGAACCGTCTATGTAATTTTATTTGAACTAAGAAATCGTTATGGAAGTATGAGTAAGTGATGCCCGCAGTTTATGTATTATTATAAAAAAATAAAAAAAATTAGGGCCATTATAATCACTCATGGAGTGGTCTAAGTTTACCTAAAATCCTATGTGTGTGACAAAGAGCTTCAGGAATACCCTAAGAAATGCTCATGGAGTAGCTAGAGGATGATGGCCTCCATGAACTTCTACCATCTGTGACCAAATGACGTGAGGGAGATGTAAAATAATATATGTTGTTTGGAGTTCAAAATACTGTGTATGTTGATCAAGGATGATCGCTCATGGAGAACACTGTAGATATAGATCAGCCAATATGAAACTGACATTATACAATATGAGAACAATGTGAGCACTCAAGGGGGTCTAGAACATTGTGGCCACAGTGTTTAATATTAAATTGACATTGTAATCGAAATATATTGTAATCCAAATGCAATTTTATTGACAATATTTTGTCAAGTTGGACTAAATGTATTATATAACTGATGTAAAAGCTGGTTAAATCCATTGTATACCATATGTAAATGTAATGTCAAGTTGGTTGTCCACATTGTAGTCACTAGTCGGCACTAGCTACTCACCTTATTTTCCTACTCTCAAGTAGCTGCTATATCTTGTAGCAGCTACTGCTAACTAGTTGTTGTGATTATTCTGTGGGGTAGATGTTAAACACCATGCTTGCATTTGTTCTCCAATATTTTTAATCATCTAATAAAATTATTTTTTATATATTATTGATATTTTATTTCTTAATTATGTTGTCCTATCATGATGTGGTAAATTAAAGTGGATTCACGAGTCATGATCAAGTTCACGAACAACAAACGTGAGGTCCACATTGTAGCAGCTAGTATGGGTTAGCTGTCACACCAACATATAGCAACTAAAACATTATTTTCAGATTATACATTAAATGCAACAGGATTAATAAAGTAAAATTTGATTTTAATCAAGTTGATATTGTAGCAGTTATAGGTCCGTAACTGCTGTAACACATACTTCATGTTGTAGCAGCTACCTATCTGTAACTGTTACAATACATAGGGAGGTTTTATGTAATATATCTCAAATTATTAATAAAATAATAGTGTAAGAATCGGAGTAGAAGGAAAAAGTCTCCCAATCTTGGTTATTTTTGAAAAAAGGTGATGGTGTGAATACATCTTACCATGTGTAAAAAATCACAAGAGAAAGACTTCAAAATAGAAAAGGAATGAAAATGCTTTTAATTTGTCTATTATAAAAGTGAATCTCTCATTATCGCTAAGGGAGTATATGCATACGCCGCTCTACATACAAAATGTCACAATAGCTATTGTCGACAGTATCACAGAGGTTTGTCAAATCTATCTGTAATAACTAATAACCACTAGCCGAGAGTTTGGTAAACCTAGCTTTATACTCATAAGGCATGTTATTAGAAGATCGAGTAATAAATTAAAATAAAATTTTGATAGTACCAGCAATAGATGTCAAATCTTCTTCATATGATTTGCCATTGTTGGTATGATGATTCTCTATAGCAATTGATTTGGTAATTGACTTATCATCATATTTATTATTAATTAATAAAAATCATTGATTCGAGAATAAAATTGTACAACAAATGTATAATTAATGAATGAATACCCTTGCTATAAAACTGGACAGTTGCGTTTGTTGTGCAAGACACCTCGATGACTGCATCCATGACATACCCTGGACTTTGAGGTTACCGTCTCTTTTGATGATTTCAATCTCTTCCCACAACCCTTTTTCCTTACTAAAGAAGGATCAGTAATAGAAGGGAACCCTATCTATGAATTTCTTCCTTTATTTTGATTGTCACATATTCTGCTAATGTTCATCTCTTGAATTTTATTGTATATACAATCGAATTGTTCATCCAAGAAATTTGTTCCATCATTAGTCAAAAATGCATCATCAATCACTACTGAAACTTTATAGGATAACCTCGACTGTCTTGATATTAAATTCACATCTGGATTATCGATGAAAGTTTGCTCACCCAGAGCATATATTGTTCCAACATTTGCATTTCTTGTCCATCGTTTGAGTATGTACTTATCAGGCAGTAGCAACACATGGTTGATATAAAAACAAAATAATATATGCTTACATGGAATGTCCTCAAACTCAAATTTCCTATAGCTACAAGATATGTACTCCGTATGTTTATCATGCGCGAGCACCCTTGGTTTTGCAGAAGAACCACTTTAAAAATTTATGACATGATAAACCACTATTTCACCACCTATAAATGCTTGTTGCACATAATAATCATGACTCACACTCATTTCACTTTGAAAATCCAATAATTCCTTTTTTGTGTATAACTTAACCATTTGATTTTCCATAGGCCGGCTTGTCTTAATCTTGGGATGCTTATTCATATCAATATAGTCGACAACTAACTTATTACATCTTTGGTGTTGCAATTCCTTATTAAAACACATGATAAAATCCATCAATGAGTTCTTATTTGAGATATACTCTTTGGAAAATGAATGTAAGCTTTCAGATCGCTGACTACTTAATATTCCAGTAAAAAATACATGGCTAAAATATAATGGGACTCACTTTTGTCATAATTTATACATCAATGACAATCAATCATTTTTCTCCAAGCTAGAACACTTGATAACTTTTTCCTATGACTTCTCAAATTCATCAAGTGTTGAGGAGTTTACAATGACATCCTTTATGATATGATAATAGTTGTGAAAAGTCAAAGGGGGTAATTTATCTAAAAATTTATTGAGTATATATCACAAACAATATCAATGCACTATTTGAAGGAAAACTTATGCAATGACCTTTGTCAACACTGGATCTTGATCAGTGATGATCACTGTTGGTGGACCTTTAGGCATCGCTTCTATGAACTTCTTAAGCAGTCAAACAAAAAACTCAGTTTTCTCATCACTTAGAAAGTCACAACCAAACACAATGGTCTGATGATGATGATTAACTCATATAAAGGATGCAAAAATCAACCCATATTTGTTGATGTTATATGTCATATCAAATATAACTACATCACCAAAGATGTTGTATGACCTCCTTGATACATGATCCGCCCAAAAATACCTAGTGAATCTGTCAGTTGAATCAGTCTCATAATCAAAGAAAAAGGCTGAATTCTTCTCTTTCTTAGTTACAAATAACTTGATCAGTGTTTCAGCATTAATACCCTTTTGTTCATCCCTTATATATTTCTCAAAATTTCTAATATCTCTTTTTGTGCAGCTTAGATTTTTAGGCCCTCCATAATCTATCTCCTATAATTTAATTTGTTGACAAGTTGACACATTAGCTCTGGAAACTGTTGCAAAAATATGACGATGTGAGCATAGCAAATACACCTTTGAAGGAGTGGAGAGTGGAAGATTATGACTTTCCATGAAGTTTGTGACAACCCAATTTGGCCTAGTCTATTCTTTAACAATTGAAATTTTTGACTTACATCGAGTCCGAACTTCACCACATGCTCTTTCCTTTTTTACTTTGACCTTGTGCTTCTTTTTGCCATTTATCATCTGCATGTCCTTTTTTAAAGCATATAAATTATTTCCATCCAACTTCATTTGTCCTTTTATTTTTTTTATTATTGCCTAATCTAACACTAAATCTAATTTCTCATGCATATTGGTTATAGAACGAAAATGCCTCCTCCACTGATACAAATTCCATTCCAATTCTTGGTTTTTGATCTTCAACAACTTGGGAATGTATAGCTGATTAGCAAAATACTTTTTTTCCATTGCTAGAGAATGACATATTTAGTTCAAAATAAATTTAAAAAATTCAAAGGACATAAAGAATAATAAGGAGAAAAATATAATATAGAGAAAAATTTTAAATGCTCGAAGAAGTAACTACGCTATTCTAGAAGCCGATTCAAAACCATATAAACACTAAAAATCTAAATCCTAATCACTAGATGAAGAGTCAAATTAAAATAACTTATAACAGGGATGAAGATTCAAAGGCGAAAAATAGGCGTTACGGTGAGGTTGATAGACGAAGCGATAGTGGTGACTCGCGAACTAGTATGGGATAGTAGTGGTCGTGGAAACGTGGGCATAAGGGTAATTAGTCTCTCGCTTTCACATTGTAGCAATTACACGGGAGTAGCTGCTACACACTGTAGCAGTAACTGTTGACTAGCTGCTATAACGAGCAACAGTAGATGCTCCATGTTGTAGCAGCAACTACTGACTACCTACTATAACGTGCACTAGACAGCTTGACAATATATTAACAGGTGGTTTACAATAGATTAATCCAACTTTTATTTGCCCCTTGTAATAGCTACTGTTGATAAGATGCTACACATTTTAGCAACTATTGCAAATTAGCTGATAGAACGTGTAGCAGCTACTGGATATTAGCTGCTACACCGTAGAATACCTGCTATATCATGTAGTAGCTTGACCATACATTTACAATAGTTTTACAAAATATTTACACCACCTTGACAAAATTGATGCGGTAACCTAAATTGACATAAGTTTTATAATAAATTTATACCACCAGCTTTTCAGTAATCAGTGTTTGCTAGTAAAAATTTTATGACCAAAAAGAAAACTAAATTCTCTCATTCCAACTTGTCCAAAGTTTGTTGGTTTTTGGTACATTAAACTTTCAGCATACCGTATAACAAAAAATACACAATCTAACCTGAAAGATAGAGTTTTTTCACACTATTAATAATCTAATTTCAAACAGGAATATGGAAATGTATAAAAAAATATAGATAAACATGTACTTACAATTTTACTTGTGTTAGACCCGGGATTAGAGATACATTAAAGTTTCTTGACATTAATGAATAGCCTTGGATACCACATATCATAGTAAGATTGGTCCATATTTTTTAAAAAAGTTCACCTACATTACAATAAAGTTTGTAATTAATACACACTAAAAGCCAATAAATATTGATTTCTTCAATATGACAAGTACTTACAGAATTTTCAAACTTAGAAGTGTATAGTTCTGAGGCTCTAACAGAGTTACAATGCATATAGTGAGCTTCTTGGCGGTTTATGACCAGTAGGTGTCAATGATCGTCTATATTATTTAATGGGCAGAATATATATTTAATTAACTTATCGTTGTCAGTGTTTATTGATAGACTAAATGCCTCATATGACATCATTTCAAACAAATCATGTGTCCGCACACAAACATTGTAAGAGAAATATATGGAGAAAAAACTTGATAGTAGCAGTTGGTGTCATACTTACAACAAAATCAACAGTACAAAATATAGATGACCAATATGGTATGTCAGAGATTTTATCTTCCTCTGCAATGATTGTCAAATATGCATTTATATAATCGCCATCTGTGGCTACGATCCAATAAAAAATACTTAGGAAAGATGTCATATTTAATGAAATCATTCCGTTGGACCACATTGCTTTTGTCGTAGTCCTACATAAATAAAAAATAAAACATATCCATTAATTATGTTTTACAGCACTAGTTCTTATTGCTGCTACAATTAGAGCAGTTATGGAAATTACATGTGTTATAGCAACTTCTAAATATACGTGGTTGATTTTATTTAACATTATGAAATGTTTGTTTGACTATACAATAAAAAGATAATTCCAATGTAATTTATCCTTGTGTTCACAATAGAAGTATTAACATAATTTATCATATATTTGCATTATAAGTGTATGAGTCAACGAACACTTGACTCACTTTAGTTGACTCAGTTTTAATAATGCATCTACCACCATATCATCTTTATTGTTCTTAAAATATGACATTACTTACTGAACAAATACATAGACAAGAGTTTTCTCCATGAGTAATTATATATGATATAGGAATAAAAGATAAATCATTTAACCAATTTAAATCATACCTTCATGATTTTAGATTTGTGTTTGACAAGTGTATGCAAGAATTTAGATAATGAAGATGTAGCAGCTACATCGGCATATAAGGCAAGGGCTTCTTGCCCTTTAACAGGAAACTGACTTTTTTTTAAATTCTTTTGGCCACAGGCACTTCGTCAATTCTTTTGCAGGTAGGGTTGTGATTCTCTTTGCAGTACTCCTCTTTACCCTTGTTATTGGTTGATTAGCAGGTAATGCCTCTATATCCTTGGGAAGCAACTGCCTTTGAAGATCTTTGATTTTTCTCTCTTGTTCTGTTATAATTTTATCTTTTACGGCTATAATTTTATCTTTTTCATTCATTATTTTATCTTTGTCAGTTATTGTAGTTTCTGAATCACCGGAATATATTTTAATCTCATCAATTAGCTCACTAATTCTGAACTTCATCTTTATAATGAGTTGGATGTTGGCCTCAACCACAAACTCCAAATGAGCAATTTCACCCTCCCTTGCTTGGCAAATTGTGCAAGACTCTTTCTACTGAACACATTCTGTAGTAAATTCCTAAACTTCGGCTGCCTATTCAGGAAATTGCTCGAGAACTTAGTCAGGAATTTCCTTAGAAACTGATTGTATAAACCCCTCAACAATTTGTTGATTTATATGCTCTACAACATTTACCAAGGAATCATTTAAGAGAAGATGTGTCTCTAGATCCAATGGACTTAAATTAACAATTATTTTGGCAGCAGATAGTTCTGTATATAGACTTTATTATCTCCACACGGGAGTCTGACCACTTCCATATATATATTCTTGGAAGGGTATGTTGCTGTAAGGATACATTATTCTAACATGTTCAGTCATTCACACCTGTAATACAATAAAAATAGTTAAATATGAAATTTTATGCATAAAATATATGAATCTATCATTAAATTTAAAAACTTACAGCAAGGAGATGTGCAAACCTTTTGAGTATGAGAGCTTGATTTCCCTCAAGACCTTCTGGCTTCGGCCTCTATGAAAGCATCACACTACTGCACCCCAGCTGTGGGCTCATATAGTCATATACAGCCTTATACCAATTATACCTACCTAAATTCTCAAAATCATCTACACAATCAATTAGTGATTGTACATATGATCTAGATATACTACTAGTAGTAATAAATAAAACACAAACAAAGAAATACAATATTTAAAATTGGCAAAAGAGAGTATCAGATTCAGTAGATGAAGGTTGTTTGCTGAGGTTGATCATCTTGTTCTCTAGTTCTTTCTATGTACACTCCACATTCTTGAAGTGTTAAAGAAATAGTGGAGTGGCAGCTGCATGCTACTGCAAATTTACTTCATTGCCTTGGTCTGGGAGTCTTAGAATCAGTGAAACATCTTTTCTTGTGAAGCTAATCTCCTTATTATGAAAGATGAAACGTCTGTCTTCAACGTCCCAATTGTCAAACATTTTTTGTATAAGGCTTCGGATATTTATAATTTCAAGCATAACTACGACCCAAGCAAATGGGATTCCATTTATCAACTTCATATTTCGGTCATTTATGTGTAGTGATGATAAAAAACCCTTGAAGTGAAGGTAATTACTTTTCCAATGCACTTTCTTACGATATGCACGAGAAGTGGATGTTCTCTGGCTCGCCATGTAATTTTGTCAAACAAATACATCAGATCTTAGTGATAATCATTTGGCTTCATTACAGTGTCGTTAGTTTTTAACCATAATATGATATATTATTATGGTTATTTTTTAATCATGATATGATACATCACAATGTCTATAATTTCTCCTAACTACTACAATGTGATTAGTAGCTGCTACAACATGACTACTTATCATGTTGTAGTAGTTAGGGTCAAGAAGCTGCTATAATACTGAGAAGCCAATAGGGAGTAGGAACTGTAGGGTTTATCCACTTTATATCAATCATTAGAGTTTAACTACGATATAGTCGCTACTATAACATTACAATCTTTTTTTTTTAAAACCTCTATTTCTTTAAAGTAAATCTTTAATCCAAAGACCTATAATCATTAAACGCCATTATAGTAGCTAAGAGAAAAATCAAAACCCTAAAAAATTAAACTCCTAAACAAGAAGAGAAAAATCAAAACATTAAAGCATAACGAAATACTTATGATGGAGGTGAAGCTTCCGATGAGAAACAAGTCATCGCAGTGAGGTTGATTGACAAAGATACTGTGGGGCACCAATCTATTTTCAATGAAATTCTTTCAAAATATTTGTCGCAGGACGAGTTCAGGGGTTAAAATTGTGGTCGATGAGGGAAAAACGGTAATTCGACAATATATTTTTGCTTTCTCCACCCGTGCATAATAATATATATTAGGATTACAGGCAATTACAAGTTATATTAAAAAGACTTACCATCGAATGGTTTATGGAAAATGATATTTGCCAAGTTTCCTGCAAACTATATAACAAAAAATTAGTAAGGAAAGTTTATTTGGAGTGTTAAAGTAGCTGCTACAATGTGTAGAAGCTAATGTAGGGTAGCTGCTATAACGTGGAGTAGCTATTTTAGGGTAGCAGTCTATATTGTGGAATTAGCTACTACACCGTTGAAACAGTTAGCATTTCAAATATTTGCTACAATGTTGTAGCAACTAGTTGTCGAAGTAGCTGCTACAACGATATAGCAGCTAACCATTGAAGTAGCTTCTATAGTGTTGTAGTAATTACCTATTGACGTAGCTACTACAACGTTGTAGCAACTAACTGTCAAAGTAGCTGTTACAATATTGTAGCAGTCTACATTATGGAATTAGCTGTCACACCGTTATAGCAGTTAACATTATAAGTAGCTGCTACAACGTTGCAGCAGCTAGCCATTGAAGTAGTTGTTATAATGATGTAGCAGCTAACCGTCGAAGTAGCTGCTACAATGTTGTAGCAGCTAGCCATTGAAGTAACTGTTACATCATTGTAGCAGTTAACATTTCAAGTAGTTACCACAATGTTGTAGCAGCTAGCTGTCAAAGAAGCTAGTACAATGATGTAGTAGCTAACCGTCGAAGTAGCTGTTACAGCGTTATACCAGTTACCTATCGACGTAGCTATTACAACGTTGTAGCAGCTAACCATCGAAGTAGATGCTACAACATTGTAGCAGTCTATATTATGGAATTAGTTGTTATACCATTGTAGCAGTTAACATTCCAAGTAGCTACGTACTACAACGTTGTAGCAGCTAGCCGTCGTAATAGCTACTACAACGATGTAGCAGTTAGCTGTCGAAGTAGCTACTACTCTATTATAACAGCTAGTTGTCGAAGTAGCTACTATACTGTTGTAATAGTTAACATTCCAAGTAACTGCTACAACATTGTAGCAGCTAGCTGTCGAAGTAGCTGCTACACTGTTATAGCAGTTAACATTCAAAGTAGCTTCTACAACGTTGTGGCATCTAACCGTTGAAGTAGTTGCTACACCATTATAGTAGTTATCATTCAAAGTAGCTACTACAACATTGTAGCAGTTATACGTCTAATAAAGACAGCATATGTTTTCTCCTATGTTAATTAAATAATCATTTAGAAACACATACAAATAGTATATAATAGGAATAGAGGGAATTACAACTTAAAATGAAATGACTTACCAAGTAGCTGCTACACGTTGTAGTAGCTACTTAGACATTTAGCTGCTACAATGTGTAGCAGTTATTCGTCGAAGTAGCTGCTACAACATGTAGCAGGTAACTGTCCAAGTGACTGCAGGCGTCAGCCTTGTACGTTGTAGCATAAATCCTTCCCTTTAATATATATTAGGATCACTGTAGGGAATTACAACTGAAAATGAAATGAATTAACATTAGTCATGAAATGTGGGAATTGATGATTGGGAAGTTTCTTACAAATTATATAAGTAAAAACTAGTAAGAAAGTAGCTAGGGCTTGTGCGTTGTTGGATATATTAGACCTAAAAAATATTGTACAGAGCTGAAAACAAACAGTGGAGCGGAAAGACTTACGATCGAGAATGAAAAGGGGTGCTAAGCAAACCAACGTCGACTATATATTCGGTGGCAGTTTCTTGAGCTTTCAGCGAGCTCGAGAACAAGTATGTGACTGTAAGTTATCCAAGTAATTTGAAGCCCCTTTGCTTTTGCTTGCCCGGCAACAGTGCTCTGCGACGGAAGATGGCAGCAAAGGAAGAGGCGAGAGTGAGAGAGAGCGCAAGAAAATTTAGAATTTAAGAAATTCTCTCACCGCCGATTATATATATATACACATACACTAGTAGAGTATTAACCTTTAATAAGATCGTCCATAATATATAAGAATTTCATAGAAGTTACATCGATTTATAATAAATTGAGCACTCGTCTATCTTTGCACTTGGGGGAAATTTAAAATTTATAAATTAGTTTTGTTTTTCATGCTATACATGAATAGATCCAACGATAAACATAACAACAACAATAAAAATTGTTCATTTAAATTTTCTTTATATCTTTGGTAATCAATTCAATTATTCTTACAACAACAAAGATAAACATCCAAATTGTCTTCTTCTTTCTTAACATATTTCATACCAGCCGGTTAGACCTCATAGTCTGCAAGTAGCTAGCAACCATCTTCCGAGCCAACAATGCAGCATCTACCGCCCTTGCTCTCGACTCAAACAAAGCTCGATCGATCTCCGATTCATGCTCGGTGAGGTAAGGTCCGACATAGGCCTTGTAAATGAATGTTGCTCCCTGGAATAATAATTCAGATCGTTTACATACCATGGGACTAAGTTTCAGTGCGGAGTAGAAGACCTGAAGTGGAAGAAAAATTCATACCTTTGTTTGGGGATACCACAGAAAGAGAAAGGCAAACAGCTTTGCTTCATGGTAAAATGGAAACCTTCAGAAATGAATATGAAAGTTCAGTTAAAACGTAAATTCTTATCGAAACATTAACATTGCTTGCTCACCATGAGAAGAATGCATCTGTGAATGCTCCTGAAACTGTCAGAAATGCTACTAAAATCCTGCATAAGAAATCAAGCGGATCGATTGAATTTATTTTGATGTGTTTGATTCCAGAAAGTGAGGTTTACTGACCAATACTGGCACCAGGAACGCAGCTGCTCCGGTTCAGGCTTGTTCACTTTCACAGACTTGAAGCATTTGTAGGCAGGAAAGAGGTAGCCAAGAGCCAGTCTGTAGAGTGGACTAACAGTATTAAGGAGGGAAAAAAAAGGGTCCCTAGAATGAAGCCTATTTGGCTAAATAAAGTCGCTACACGATTCGACTGATCGAGTCGCAAAAAAAAACTAAAATGAAGGTGGTTTCACGTGGAATTTGTACGTAAGTGAAACATCCTAAATGTGGTAAAAGGTGAAATCGCTCGTTCCCAGCGCTCCCGCTGCACCCGACCCAAGGCCATCACGAGAGAGGTAAATCATAGCATCATGAGCGAGCATGTGGCAGGTGGGGTGAGTTGCACAGGGACCGGGGATTTACGCCCCGACTACCCCGAGTTTCGACCCCGCGACCTCATGTGGCAAGTATCCCATCACATACCAACTCGGATGATCTATGAGGTCAAGTGAAACATCCTACATGATTCAATCCAAGAACGACTGCAATCGTATGCAATTTGATTGATTTAGTTTAGAAAAAAAACTAAAATAGAGAGGAGTCTGGATGCAAACATTTGTGAATAAAATAAGATAATTAAAAACTAATTTAGACAGGATAGTCTGATTTATATATTGTATATAATCTTATCTTACATTTTATAAGCGATTATTTTTGCGATTCGAACATGTGACATTTAAGGCTCTCCTTCCTAAAAGCTAATTTGTAGAACAACGAAATTGTGCCAGAGAAAAAATAACCCTAAAATGAAAGGAGATTTTCATGTGGAGATCACGTAAATAGACCGTTGTACATGATTCGATCAAAATCCAACCACAATTAAGGTCGTAAATGAAGAGAATGTTCATGAATAAGTTTGATGTTCGATTTGGTAAGAACTTGTTTGTATTCGCTCAACACACATAAGACCAATTAAATGAACAAGTTTGAACAACTAGTTAAACTAAACAAATAAACTTAAATACATATGTATTTAACTCGTTAATGTTAGTGAACAATGTTCGTAAATAATATTCATGAATATGTTCATAAGTAAAACTCTTATCAATATGCTAAATAAATAAATAAAATTTTAAAATTAACAAATAAGTTTATATTATCAAATTCAATAACTAACAAAATAAACTTAAAATGTAAAAGTTACAAACAATTAAACAAACTTGAATTGAGAGCTCGATAATATATAAATAAATCAAACTCAAGTTAAGTTTAAACTAAACTCAAACTTATAAAAAAGAAATCAAATCAAACTTAAACAATCATTTCAACAGTTTGATTCATTTTAGGTTTAGCTCGACTTGATATATCTTATCAAATAAGCTCGAACAATATAATTCTTAGCACAACTTGACTTATTTACCGCCCTAACCACAATCGTGCATGAAGGCTATTTTCATGTAGGCTTGCTCATATTATCAAATAAAACTTCGATGAAGGAGCATCTAATTATATCACAAAATAATATCATTTGGAGGTTCAATGAATTTAGTGAGAAAATCTTGGATATACTCACATCAAAGCTCTGCAAATTTGTGCACTTATCATGATTATAAATCTGCAAAAAGAAAATAAAAGAAAAGTTAATCTAAATACTACAATTTCAATATATTTCAAAGAGAATATTAATACCTAAAAAATAAGGGATTTTGAAAGCTAAAAGATGGCACCTTTAATTTGGGAGAAGATGGAGTTTTGCTATAAGATTAATTCATGCAAATTGAGAGCCAACACCAACGATTTGGTGGGCAACAAGTGCAAATAATTTATATATCTCGGGAAAATGTGAATATTTATTTATTAAAAAATGCGAAGCACATTATATAATTAAAAAAAATAGCATTAATAGCTGTTACCATTTTTTCAATTGAAATTATGTGTATTTATATATAGAATAATATTTTTTAATAATTCATATTCCCACGCTCTAAAATAAGGGTAAATCTTCATCCAACAACAGCAGTATATAAGAAGGGGTTGAATGAACGAAACATTCCATGCTCAATGTGAATATATCCTCTTATATGAAAATATTTAAGTTTTAAATGGAGTCAGAGATTTATATTAAAAAAAAAAGAGAGTCAATATTATCCGTATTTCCACCTTGTATGGTAATAGTTGATTCATTTGTCCTCAACATCTTCATCAATTCATTTCTAGATCAACACGGAAGAGATAAATTATGAGGGAGGATATACTTAAGACACACCGAATTTTAATCCTAAAATCTCATATGACAATACCATTGGATTCATTAGTCAATCCACAGAAAGTTCAAATCCATTGGATTCATTAGTAACCCCACATTTCCACCTTGTGCTCCACCTTACCGTCGCTATCTGAAACAATAAAATCCATTGGATTCATTAGTCGATCCACAGAAAGTTCAAATCCAAATCTAATTCCACGCTCCTGATTTCCCATGGTTTTTTGCTTCAGTGTCCCTGTATATATGTCACCGTTGCATCTCGATCTAACTCCAGGAATTAATTAATTAATTCGGTCGCTTTTAACATCGATGACACGCTCTTCTTCTCTTTTTGTCTACTGCCTCCCGCCGCCGCTACCGCCGCCTGCTCCCCGGCGACGCCACCTGACAATTCGCTATGAGGTGGCAACGCTCTACGAGGTGCTCAGGGTGCCAGCGGGCGCCACAGGCAGGGAGATCAAGGCGGCGTACAGGCGGCTGGCGCTGACGTGCCACCCCGACGTGGCCGGTTCTGGGGATGAGTTCATCCGGGTCCACGCCGCCTACGCCACGCTCTCCGACTCACACAAACGAGCGGAGTACGATCACCGGGTGATGCCTGCCGCCGCCGGAACCTGTTCGTCGCGGCGGCCGCGGCAACGGTGGGAGACGGAGCAGTGCTGGTAGCAGTGGATATGGGTCGAAGTAATTTCATGTATATTTTTCATACGATGAAATGCAAAAGGTTCAAAAGCTTGAATTTAAACATCGACATTGCCCCCATAAAACAGCGGGAAAAAGAAGTCTAAATGAATGCTTGTGATTACCATTTAAAATTGGATTTAACTCTAGTAGTCCTCAGGCTTCGCCTAATTGTAATAATACCAAAACCAGCCACAAATACTGCCCTACAACTCATCCTTCATAACATGCTCCTCGTCTACATTATCAGACTTGGTGTCCGATTCCTTCTCCTGGATCTCGGGTTCCTCCGTGTCGTCTTCCTCTTCTACGGTCGCGTCAGGGCTGATATCCAAGCTCTTCTGCACCGATTTGTATATGCTGGAGGCGAAATCCTTTGGATCTTTGAGAACGAAGCCACTCTCCATTAGAGCAGTTTGGTACATGAGCCGTGCCGTATGCTTGAGGCCCTCATCCTGTACAAATTTCAAATGGTGTGAGTGTGGAGTTTGTATCGGATGCCGTACAAATGATCTGTGGTACCTTTGAATCCTGAGCAACTCGGTCACGAAATTCCTTGATGATAGGATGCCGCGGGTTGATTTCGAGCACCCTCTTGCCGAACATGTAAGCTTGTCTGTTCGCGTCTGAGAGGGCTTGAGACTGCATGATCTTCTCCAAGTTTGCGCTCCATCCGTGTTTGGGGGTGACCACCACGCAAGGGGTGTCGTCCAACCGGTTGCTGATTTTGACGGAATCGACATTCACGCCGAAGAGAGCACCCTTCCACCAGTCGGTCAATTCCTTGAAGGATTCCTTGAGGTCCTTGAGCTTTGAGTCTTTTCCAAGTTTGAGGCCTTCCTTTGACACATTTTGGAAGTTTTTGTCTTCGTAGTCCATCAGATATTGCATCAAGTATTCGTCAACTGGATCAGTGAAGAATATGACCTACAACATTAGATGAAAAAATATATTAGAGTAGTTGAAATAAACTAAGAAATGGAAGGATATGTGAATTCCTGTTTTATAGGAGTCCAAACGATGTGAAAATTTAGTCAAAATCTATTTATTATCATCACAAATATAATAAGCCTACAAATGAACTGAAACGGAGTGAATTGGGTTATGATAATCTTGATCTCATTGCTATGAATTGATCAAATTTAACTCAACTTAACTCAATTGACCTAACTAGCTTGACTGTCCAAATGGTCAACTGGCCCAACTAGCACACTCAGCTTATTTGATGCGCCATATATAAAGCATAAAAATCATAAATAACTTTATTCATTGACACTGACCTCATAGTTCTTCTTCATAAGTCTCTCGAGGAATGGTGATTTCTCCAGTTGTTCCTTGCTGGTTCCAGTTATGTAGAATATGTCCTTTTGCCCTGGCTTCATTCTAGAGATATACTCGTCCAGTGAGGACAGTTTACCTTCAGACTTCGTGCTGTAATTAAGAGATATATAGAAAACCATGATTATAAACACACCTTCATTATAATCAGGCCAATGGAAAAAAAAAACAACCAAATTTAATAAAACAAACCTTTCAAATCTAAGAAGTTTAGCAAGACGGTTTCTGTTATGAGCATCCTCTATGATTCCAAGCTTGATAGACTTGCCAAACTCATTCCAGAACTTGGTGTACTGTCCCTTCTTCTCATCCTCTTCACTTTCCTTTTCTGCATCTATTTTCCAAAGTTAACAAAGTTTAAGACCAAATTTAACGGTCAAATACTGCATGTAAAAAAGAACCAACAAGTAAAAGCAAACCTGGCTTATCTTTGTTATGGAACTCATCTGGATCTTCATCAGAAATTTTCCGAATCATATCAAGAGCCTTGCGGATTAACTTCTTCTTAATTGTCTTTAGACTGCTGTGTTGTTGGAGCATCTCTCGTGAGACATTAAGTGGCAAAGTATCAGAGTCAACAAGACCCTGCATCCATAAATTAGACAAATGAAGTCACTGGTTTATTGAATCTGACCCCGCGAAGAAATCTGAGGTGGTATTTGACTTTCTGATTTCTAACCTTCAAGAAATTAAGATATTTAGGTAGAAGTTCATCAAACTCATCAGAAATGAAAACCCTTCTGACAAACAACTTCAAGTTGGATTTGTTGTCGATATAGTAGTTTTCATAGAAACCATGAGGAGCATTCGGAGGCACAAAGAGCAAAGCCTTGAACTCGACATCACCTTCAGCAATAAAATGACTCCAGGCCAATGGTTTGTCATCACCGAAATCCTATATAGGAAGACGAAAATAGCAGCAATTATCATATTGCTTCAGGTATGAGTTTTCCATTTGACAAAGAAGACTTGCATGTCAGGTTCTGTCACCTTGAAAAAATTAATTTATATACTTTTTTTCAATTAGAAAAAACCTATACAAAGAAACAAAACCTTTTTGTTTGAAATCTTAGTATAAATTTAGTGTTTATGCATACATATATAAACACACACATCTATATATATCAAAGAACATAGATTACCTTTGCTAAAGAGTGGTAGAATTTTGAGTATTCTTCCTCAGTAACCTCCTTGGGATTGCGAAGCCATATGGCTTTCATGTCATTCAGGCGTTCCCACTCATAAGTGGTTTCTTTTACAGTTTTTGTCTTTGGCTTTTTCTCAGAAGAATCCTCATCAGTTTCCTCTTCTTCTTCTTCTTCTTCTTCTGTAGTAGCAGTTTCAGCTGAAATCAAATAAAAAAGCATTCATCTCAGAACGACACATAGGAAAATATGACGCTTACAGAAATAAATTAAATTCTCAGCAACAAGTAGACATCAAAGACATACATGTTTCCTCTTCATCAGAAGACTCTTCTTCATCAGATGGAACTTCAACATCCACCTGTTTGCTTGCCCACAGATAAATGGGGAAGTTGATAAATTCGGAATACTTCTTCACCAGTTCCTATAATCATGGGACAATATTTACAATCATTTTTTAGCTGTAAATTGAGGTAATATCAATAAATGCAAACTAATGATATAAGAATTTTAAAAAATACCAAATACACACGGGATCTATTAAACCGACCAATAAACATCTAACCTAACGGGAAAGCAAAAGTTCAAGTTGCTTCATGATAAAACGATAAACTATTAGCTTAAAATAAGAGGATAGGTCAAAGGAAAATGGAGAACTCATGTTGGACAATAGGGATCCAATACTAAAGTCCATGGTACAGAATGTAGGGTTGATAGGAAAGAAATAGCAGAGGGCAATAAATTCACAAAAGTATGGCCGTTATAATTTGCAAGTCGAAAGAAGACCTATACTATTGTAATCTGGACGCCTAGAAACCAAGTTCAAAAGACAGTGAACGCAAAGTGCTAGAAATATAGCCTGACAAGTAGAAATGTGGGGGCAATATTTATACAACTCGAGCAAACTACAAGCAGGATTAATAGCAAAGTCAATATAAACACCAACCTTCAATTTGTCTTCTTCAAGATACTCCTTGGCTTCATCTCTTAAATGCAGCCTTATCTCAGTTCCGCGACCAAGTGGTTCATTCCATGTATCCTCAGACACGGCAAACGACCCATCAGCCTTGGACTCCCATACGTACCTGAAATGTTAAAAAGAAGATACCAAGAAGGTAATCAGACCAATAAAAAAACCATCTGTACATCAAAAACTTCATCCAGGTGACTACGAATTTAGAATGGAAAGGAAAACTAAGTTTATCAACTCACTGTATGTCGTCATTGTGCTTGCTAATAACTTCAACATAATCAGCAACCAAATACACAGAATAAAAGCCAACACCAAATTGCCCTATGAGATTCAGGTCACCTCCTGTCTGCATTTTCTCCATGAAAGCTGCATGCAACAACAGCAGATCCATGTAAGTTGTTACTCAGTTGGAGCAAAGTTTATCTTGCAGTTGGAGCAAAACTAGAATACTCATATACAAACAAATGAAGAATTGATGATACCAGAAGTTCCAGACTTTGCGATGGTCCCCAAATTCTTGATCAAATCATCCTTTGTCATACCAATACCTCGGTCACGAATAGACAGGATCTTCTTTTCCTTATCCAACTTCATCTGAATTGACAAAACAAAGATCATTATAAACCTTAATTCCCTACTCAGAAGGAATGGTTTATTAATCTAGTTGCTACTCACAAGGATTTCGAGCTTTGTGTTGTCGCCTTCACCCAGGACCTCCTTATCGGTGAGTGCAAGGAATCTGATCTTATCCAACGCCTATTAACAAAAACAAACAAACAAATAACATATTGAACGATTTGATCGCTAGAAATGTTTGTTAATAAATGAATCAAACAAATTTAAGGATAATAATAAAGCATATACAATATAGAAACAAATAAACTATCACAACTTACATCAGAAGCGTTCGAGATAAGCTCTCTCAAGAAGACATCTTTGTTACTGTAGAGCGAGTTGATGATAATATCCATCAGCCGAGAAACCTCAGCTTGGAACTCGAATTTCTCGGCGTTGCTCCGCAATGTCTTCCGCGAGATCGACTCCGCCTCTCTATTACAAAGCACGAAAATTCTCAAAACATAACGAATAGCAATGACAAGATGGTGCAAAAATGAAGGAAAACAGGTCACCTTTTGGTGACTTCGGAGTCGGTCGACAGTCCACTGGGAACAGCTCCGAGCTTCTCCTCCACCTTCGGAAGATCAGCGAGGTCATCAGAGTCCACGCTTCCCTCCGCATTCGCCTGGAGCTTCCTCCCTGAGAGATCAATAAGAACCTCACGTAAACCCCTAAGCGTCAAAACCAAACCAACAGAAACTGATCGAGAGCTCGTCGAAGAGATCAGATCGAGAGCTCGTCGAAGAGATAAGATCGGAAGCACGAAGCGGTGGATCGAGGTACTACCTTGGTCGGGGACGGTGGAAAGGAGGAGAAGAAGGAGGAGTGCAGAAGACAGTGCCCACTTCCTCATCGCGTTGGTTCGATGGCAGCTTTTCACGATCTCGATCGAGGCCTTCGGGTTCTTATAGTTTCGCCGTAAAGGGTCGATGTCGATATCGCCACGGTGGAGCATCCGACGGAGAGGATGTGACAAAGCCACGCGTCGTGTTGGTAGTGGCTTGACGAAGGGCCATTGACGTGGAGGATTCGATTAGTGTGATGTGAAGCGTCAGATCGGTCTGCTAGGGTGGGAGCGGACGATCAAGATTTTGCAGGAGACGTGGAAGTAAATTATTGGATGCCGTTGGGTTTTTCGACGTGGTTGCCGTTGGGTTTTTCGACGTTGGCGGGCCGTTAGCAGCGAACCAACGAGAGAGAGAACATACAAGGAAAATGAACTATATATACACATATATAAATTTAAGTTACTATCTTACTATTTTTAATAAGAATACAACTATTTACTAATTAATTTTGATAATATCAAATAAATTGGTAATATCGTAAATGGAGAAATTTCTATAAATATCTTAGGTGAATGATATTAAAAAATATATTTTTTAACCTTTTGAATAAGATCAAATTTGACATGATATAAAAAATTAAATTAACTTTTTAAAAAAGAATCCATTACTAATAAAAAAATGAATATTATTTTTAAAAAATATTTTAACACTTTAATTATTTAATAAGTTATCAATAAATTTTTAATAAAATATTATTCTTGATAATCGAAACAGGGCTGGAAAGTCGTTTGTTTATTTGTTAATTAATATATAATTATTTATAAATAAATAATTAAATATATTAATTAATAATTTTTTATTATATAATTATTCTTAATAAATGTTAATATATCCAGCAATATCCAACATCTGTCCGACAAATAATTTTATAATTTTTTTAAAAAATAATATAATAATCTCGAATTGTGACGACCAATGCATGAACCATGAACCAACGATTTCGAATTGTAATCATCTTGGATGGTTAAGGTTAAGGGTCGACTCCCAGGAATCATTGAACCAGTGGTTCTGAACTGTCAAACTAATAATTTCAAACTGTGGTCAAGTCTGAAAGGAGCGTCTCATTTTGATTTTTTTTAATAAAAAATATATCTCCATGTCTCATTTTGATTTTTTTTTTTTAATAAAAAAGGCATCTCCATGCCTGTAAAATGAGACAAGTACTCTTTGACATACTATATGCTTTTGACACGCATACTCCCGCCTATATTCTCATCCAAATTAGATTATATTATAGTAGTTACGATTTCATAGCTGCTAAATAGTTGTAGCATCTACGATTTCATAGCTAATATAACTAAGTTATCATATAGTTATAATAGTTATGTTTTCATAACTGCTACAACGTGTGTACTGGATAAATTTTGAGAGATCATAGTTATTGACTCAAGTTGAATCATGGGACATACAATATCACATCAGAGATATCTGAACAAGCTTCAATTTTATATATTGTGTGCCTTGTGGTTTAACCCAAATCAAAAGTTATTATCTCTCAAATTTATAAATAATAGATGTATCAACTATGATTTCGTAACTATCACAATGTATATACATACTGAGAAAATTTAGAGAGATTATAACTTTTGATTCAGATATAAGCACAGGACTTACAATATATTAAATCAAGATCTCTGAACGAATTTCTATTTGATATATTGTGTATCTTATGATTCAACCTGAATTAACAATTATAGTCTTTTAAAATTGAATTTGTAGGTGTAACAGCTACGATTTCGTACTTGATACAACGTATATGTTGGATGAATTTTGAAAGTTGATACACTTTTGACTCAGGTTAAATAACAAGATGAATAATATATCAAATCAAAGATCTCTGAATAAACTTTGATTTGATATATTATGATTTCGTGATTAAACTTGAATCAAAAGTTATAACATTTTAAAATTAAATTTGTAGTAGTGGCAACTATAGTTTTATAATTACTACAACTGAGTTATTAGTTGTTACATAATTATAGTAGCTATGATTTCGTAGTTGTTATAACGTGTATATTGATAAATTTTGAAAAGTCATAAATTTGAACTCGAGTTGAACCACAAGACGCACAACATATCAAATTAAAAATCTCTGAACGAATTTTGATTTGATATATTATACGTCACGGAGCTTAATACGAAACAGCTACTATTTAATAACTCCTGCAACTAAAATATTATATAATTGTATAAAGTATGATTTTATAACCACTATAATATGATTCAATTTAAACAAGAGTGCATTTCTTAAAAACGTGCAGTCTCTCAAAGAGAATTTATGTTATTTTTTACAGAGAAATGGAGTGTCATTTTCATAAAAAATTAAAATAGACCGTCCCTTTATAAAAAAATATTCTTATAATATAAACCCATTACATTAACAACTCCTAATGCCAGCTTCACGGATATGGAGAGAAATGAAAAAAGAGTAATCATATAAAGATACAATGACGTGATAATCTCAGTGCCAATGGTTGTTCAAAGAAAGCAGGCTCAAACAACATTTTCCCTAACATAAAGATGAAATCTGAATGGGCATATTCTATCAAGTCAGTTATAGATCTTCACAAGTCAAAATAAAAAAATCAAACTGGTTAATCCATGGAAGCGGCCAAACTTCAGAAACATGAGAAGAGTTTCCGCTAGCTTTTCGTCAATGTGCTGGATCATCATCACAAAATGGAGCAACCTCGCTGTTGTTTTTTCTTCTTAGATTTCTTGGGGGGTTGAAGTACTACCTTGATAGCTTGATCGAATACCGCCTTGATGTTCTAGATCACAGAATTTACACAATGCAGAAGGGTCCAATCAAAAATGGAAATATATAATCAATAACAAAAGAAGAGAAGTAAACTTGGGCGAAACAAGTACTTGCTGAGTCTTGGAGCTGCACTCGACGTATGCAGCGGCACTGATTTGCTTTTGCAGTTCTTCACCCTAAAGCATTAGGAGAGTCATTCCAAGTATGGAAAAGCAAGAGATACAAGAACATTTAATTAAGCAAGGACATAGGCCACAAGGGACTTTTACCTGGCTAGTACTTATGGGTGAAGCACCTGGATGATCTATAAAGAATTGTTTATCGTCACGAAGATCTGCAAACAAGCCCATATCAGCTTCTATATATAAAAAGACTAGATACAGGAATCTTTACTAGAGGAACTGATGATGCTGAAAATGTTAACCAAGCAAGTACAAGGCTAAAAATCTCAAATTTCATTTGAGATAGTCCAACAGTCCTGCTTGGACTGTTGTAGATATCTCACGGTCGTAAATTGGAACAAAACTTAGGTATAGCCTGTGCTCTCTGAATGTGATTTAGATGCACCTGTTGTTCAATTTTAGGTACTCCAGTCCTTTAACAGTAGGTGCATGTGTTTTTTATACTAGATTCCTTAAATTAGGTGCAGCCGTGCTTCTTCAATACAGGGAATCTAATATTAAAGAACGAGCATGATGCACCACGTATAATAAACCAGGAAGGGATTACGGAGTAGAGAGTGCTAGGGAAGACGGGAACACACAGGTGACTGTCTGCAATAAGCATAAAAGTGGGTACTGGGAGACAATACGAAGATCAAAACAGCTACACTAGGAAAGTTAACATTGTTGGGCCAGAACATCAAGAACGCAAATAACACATAAAGGTGGGAGATATAACTCTAGAGAAAGAGAAGCCCTAAAAGAGAATAAAATCCCAGCTGAACATATAACATCTCATGTTTGAGTTAAAAATAACAAAAAAAAAAAAAAAAAATCAACCTAGTTGATGACCAAAAATATGAACAGAAACCAGTAATCAAATTCGGCGCTTCTATGCTTAGGAAACAGCTATTTCCCTTTCAAACTGAGTCAGCATTAAAAATTAGGTGTTTCTAATATTATTGTTTTATGCGAATTATTGATCCTTGCACAAGTGGCACACCAAATGTTTCCAACTTAAAGCAATTTCAAAGGGAAAGTCAAATGATAGAAGTACAACATTTTATTTAAGATACTAGCTGTCTAGATATGTCGTTTAATGAGATCTTTGCAATGTTCAAAATGAAACAGAAACTCTCAGATGATTTTACCAAATGAAATGACGAGTTTATACCTGGAAACACTGGAAACACCATGATCAACATTCATTAAACAATCAATAGTGACGAGTTTATACCTGACTATTGATTGAGATAATGAGTGGTACTCAAACACATATCCTTTGAAAAATATAAAAAATATAAATTACACCTGATGAATCATTTCATCAGGGAGAAACCTATGTTTGATTGATACAGTTCTAATGTTTAAGGACAGTATAGGTAAGTTTGCATGGTGTACACCTACTAAAGTCTATCTAACAAGACATCTTCAACTTCCATTTGATTCATCATCCTCTACACACATGATAGAGGGAAAAGTACTCAAGATCCTTAGCTAGATTAATCAACTCAAGACAGTGATCTGTAAAGCAACTAGTGAACTAACCTTGAATCATAGATGAATTCACACAACTGGAAGGAGGATTTCAAGTTTCAAGTCATTAAACAATGAAGAATACCAGCAAACAATGCAGAATTATATAGAAAAACTGACCAAAGTTTAAATATAAACAAAATATCTTGAAACTAATCATTACCAAGCTTTGAACCCACGAGAATTATAGGCACTCCAGGTGCATAGTGGCTCAGCTCGGGAATCCACTGAAAAAATCAAATTAAACAAAGGGAGTAGAAAATCAGAATTAGCTAACCTTTAAAAAAAGTAAGGAAAAAAATCTATGCTAAAAAGAAGAAATCAATTCATGACCTTCTTTGCAACATTTTCATAACTAGCTTTACTAATTAGAGAAAAGGCAAGCAAAAAAACGTCAGCTCCTCGGTAGCTCAAAGGTCTCAACCTATTGTAGTCTTCCTGTCCTGTTCAATTAAAGTGTCTTGTTATACCACAATAGCCACTTTGACATGAGAAAAAAGGATGAACATACAAAAGAAATCAAAAAGTAATAGTGTACCTGCAGTGTCCCATAAACCTAAGTTAACTGTGTTTCCGTCCACCACTACGTTAGCACTGAAATTGTCAAAAACTGTCGGAACGTAATCCTGTCCATTGAATGAAATGAATAAGTTCATTAAAAGTAGTTCAAAGATCTTATACTGCCACAGAGCCCTTTACGCAATTCAAACCATTTTATTTAAACTTCTGCTATATTTACATCTTCCGTTCTAAATAATTCAAACCATCAACTATAGAAATTATTAGTCGTTTTTGAACATCTGGATACCATCTAAACCAATTTCTCTCATTTTAACATTCATTAGAACTACACCTAATTGCTCTTGGATGACACTTGATCAAACTATTAATATTTTCATTCCAAAAAAAAATCATAATCAGTAATTAGTATTGACCAATCTTCATTTATTGTAGACTCACAGAATTATCCGTTTGTTGTTACTCAAATGTAATCACGCTAAGAAAGGAAGTGAGGCCCTTAAGGACAAAACGAATTTAAACTCCGGAATTTTTTATATCATATATCGGATTAATCTAGAAGCTATCCGTGTGTCCCCGTTCAGGTGTCTAATCTTCAGCATATCTACCCAAATAAAAAAAGGAAAATGGTGACGATTTACCCTGCTTGCCTAATAAATCCTAATTGACCAAACCATGCTCAGAAAATTTCTTCTCCTGGTCAGCAACAAAGAAATTGAAAAGGCAAATGTGTGCGATCTCAAGATAGTCAATGCAAATATAGAGCCTAGCGATTAGGAATTTTTCTCGAGAACTATCAACATAATGTTAATACGAGGAAAGCGACAAAGGAATTATTTTTCATGGAGATTCATCAATCGCACAATGGTTCCACGCGGCCATGCCCCGATCTTATGCCTTAACAAACATAATCAAAGCATCACATAACCCAAAAGATAGAGACATTTGAGACTCACCGTGGGAAACGTATTGCTTGTGTAGGAAATTAGCATGCAAGTTTTTCCGACGGCACCGTCCCCGACCGTGACGCACTTAATAAACCTCGATGCACTCATCTCCTCCGCCGAATCTCCTCCAACCACAGCACCACACACAAAACCGAAGAAATCAAAAACAAAAAAAACAAGGAAGGAAAAAACCGTTTTCTCCCTCCTCTCCAAGACCTCAGACTCGGCCGACTTCAGCTACGCATCCGCATGAGCCAAATCCAATGCCTCCGCCCATAACGACCAGAAGGAGTGATGGACGCAGATCTGCTAAGAGGGATGTCTTTACCTTAGCGTGCTTCTCGTTGAGACTGATGGAAGAGGAATCGAGGTAGACCTTCTGCTCTAGGTTTCGCCAGAAGAGAGATAAAAGAGAGGAGGGCCGCGAAACGTGCGCTTGAATCGGTCGCCTCTCGATGACCAACATATATATCGATATACACAAACAAAAATTCTCATAGCAGATATTTAATTTATTTTATTTTAATAAAATTAATTAGATGGAAATTATTTTTAAAAAAAACAACACAAAGAATAATACGTATTCTTTTTTTTTTAATTTAGCATCTCGATGACTCATTTTTTTTAAGGAAAAAAATATATATATAATGGAAAAGTTATGGTTTGGCACATTTCGAGCGACAGCTGTCATAAGTAATTTATTTCATATTTTTTCTTCCATAAATTATTATTGTTATTAATAATACTCCATTATCATAATTTATTTTTCAATTTTTTACCTAAAGAGTAGTCAGATTTTCTTATTTACCCAAAAAAAATTACCCTAATTTTAAAACTACTAAACAAAGAATACTAAAAATAATGTCATTCTCTTCTTACCCCTTTCACCAACCGCCTAAATCCCTGCCATCTAGACATCGTTTTCTAATGCATCCGAACTTAAATATAAAATTAATAAAATGGTTCAGATTCATGCGAGATTCATTCCCCTCTTTCTTAAATCGTAGAAATCCATGGTCATCGTCCCTCGTCGAAACCTTGCCTTCGTGTGTCTCGGCGTCTAGGGTTTCCGACGGAATCCACACAGTGTGTCCCTCTAAGGCAACGTCAAGACTTTCCGACGAAATTCACACATCTAAGGCGACAAACGTTAAGGGTCTCCGAAGAAATCCACACAAAGGTTTGTCCATTCAAGTGTTTAGGGTTTTGTTCGCCTAAATACTCTCCTTTCAGAATGAAGCAAGAAGGTGCGACAACAAAGGCAAGTATCATGAACTTGTTCAACCCATAGGATATATCCAGAAAGCGTCTGATATAGAATCATCACGTTGGGTTTGATATGGGATAATATCAGGGCTAACGTGGGTCTAATATTTCACCATATCAGGTCAAACATGGGTATGATATTTTACCACATCAGGTCCAACATGGGACTGATATTTTACCATATCAGGCTCAACGTAGGCTTGATATTTTACCATATCAGGCCTACGTTGACCCTGATATTATCTCATATCTGTTGGTCCCTTTGGAGGCCGACAAGAGGGGAGAGGTGAATTGCCCTGGAAAAATAAATTACACCTTTCTCGGTTTTTCAACTTAATAATAAAACTTGTAACTTTAAATAAAAGAGACTAATTAAAAACAAACTCAGACACGGAGGTTTTACTTGGTTTGCAATCAGAGGATTGCTAATCCAAGGAAAGGATGACGCACTATCTGATGATCTCCTCTGGGCGGAGTAGCCTCTTACAGCGTTGACAGCACAGAAGGAAAGAACAGAATTGAAAGCGTTGGATTACAAGTTGATTGAAAAGACTGTGCAGATCAGTGCTATATTTATAGCACTGTTTGGGGCGCCCTGAAGGGTCTGGGTGCCTTAGGGGGAATAAAATTTTATCCCCCAACGTTCAGATCGAGTCAAACTTGATCTGGTCAAAATCTTCGGTCCGGGTGCCCCGGTACGTTCCGGGTGCCCCGGAGGGGTCCGGGCGCCCCAGTCAGCTCCGGGCGCCCCAGACCCAAAAGTCAACTCTAGTTGACTTTTTCCGTCCGGTAGCTCTGCTTCGGTTCAGCTCGTCTCGGTCTGAGTCTTCAACTTCGGCTCCGTTAGCTTGGGTGATCTCGGCCATCCGGAACAGGGCTCACCTGAACCCAAGTTCCGGCCTTCTCCTCGAGCAGCCTTCCTTCCCGGTTTCTCGTCCCTCGAACGTCGTGTACGTTCTTCTCATCCACCGGTGTACTCTTCCGCAGTCACCTCGTCCCTCGGACGCACCGAGCCCATCGGCTCTCTCCCCGTCCGGTCCTTCTTGTTAGCCACGTCTTCCGCTCGACTTCCTGTGTTCCTATGCATATTTAGACACAAGGGTTAGACAAAACAAGATCTAACTTAACTTGTTTGATCACATCAAAATACCTTGGGGTTCCAACAATCTCCCCCTTTTTGATGTGAGCAACCTAAGTTAAGCTAGGGTAAACAAATGCAATAAAAACAATTGATTTTGCAAATAAGTCTGTTTAAGTCCAAAACAGATTTTCAATTTATTTTATACCACCCCTTGACTTAACATATTTCTCCCCCTTTGATCACATAAAAAATTGAGGTTTTTTGAAAATTTCTAAGAAATAATTTTCAAAGTCTTTGAAAACATAATTTTTAAGTTTAAAAAAAAATCAATATAAGTTAAAAAATTTCAAAAAAAAATTCTAAGCAAAAACTTAAAAATAATTTTTATGCAATGGAATAAGTAACTTTCAAAGTTTCTAAGTTAAAAGTAGAGAAAAAAATTTCTAATTTCCAAAAATAATAATTTTCCAAATATATTTTTTTAATTTGCAACAGAAACATTTTCTAAGTTATGTAAAATTTTCAAAACAAATGTTTACAAACTTTTAAGCATTATTTAATTCTAATTTTAATACTTTTTCCAGAAAGTTAATTAAACATTTGATTTCAATATTTTGGCTTCCAGGTAGTGGCAAGGCACTAGGCCTTCTTGGTTATTGAAACAACAACCACTTCCTTAAACAAAGCCTCATAAAGAAATTATCTGTTTAACTTTCTCGCTGAAAATGCTAAGTTTAATTTTTAAATTCAAGTTAAACATATTTTCGGAACCCAATAGAGGTTCCTACCTACAGGGTTAATCAAGTATTTCCTACATACATAGGCTTTTGATATTTTTCTAATTTGACTTTGGTGAAACCTATAGTACTAGTTTAATGCTCTATAATTTTTAAAACCAGAAATATTTGAACCGTTAAACTTTCTCAAGCTTTCTATTTCTTCTTTTAATTTTTCATTTTCAAGTTTCAATTTATCAAAATCCTCTATTAGACATGATTTTGCCAAAATTCTTTTTGTTTCTAAAATTTTATTTTTTAATTTGGTATTTTTATTTTCTAATTTATACATGGATTTTGTCATAGCCTTAATACCAAAGTAAAGTTGATCAGGAGGTAAGAGGCATACCTCACTTACCATATCAGACTTGAAGCCTGATTCTCCCCCTGCTTCTCTGCATTCATCTGACGTCCCTCCCCCTTCATCGATGTTGGGTTCTGATGTACTTTGCCCTTCATAGCTTGCCATCAGTGCTATCTCGACATATTCTTGAACCTCGGACTCAGATGATGAACTATCATCCCAAGTTGCTTTTAGATTCTTGTGCTTCTTGGGTATCTTGACTTTGTCTTTCTTTAGTTCTGGGCAGTCTTCTTTTAAGTGTCCTTCCCTTTGACACTGGTAGCAACGCATCCTTCTTCTATTTCTTGGATTCTTTTTGTTCTGCATTTATTTAAATTTATTAGATCTAAAAAACTTTTTAAAATTTCTTACCATATATGCTTCCTTTAAATTTATTAGATCTAAAAAACTTTTTAAAATTTCTTACCATATATGCTTCCTGATCCTCTTCTGAATCTGACTCGGGTTCATCTTTCTTGGTTGCGTTTAGTGAGATCATCTGGCTTGATTCCTTTATTGTCCCTGCACACCTGGTTTCATGTAATTCAAGAGTAGAGAACAATTCTTCTAAAGTACTTACCTCCAAGTCTTTTGAAATATAGTAGGCGTCGACGATTGATATCCATTCTGGAGTTCTAGGAAACGCATTGAGTGCGTAGCGTATGGTGTCCTGGTTTGTTACCGTTTCACCAAGATTCTCGAGACCAGTAATCAATTCCTTTACCTTTGCGTGTAGATCAGCTACCTTCTCACCTTTTTCCAGACGAATGTTCGCCAGTCTGTTCCGAAGGATATCTCTTCTTGCTAGCTTGGCTTCGGATGTTCCTTCATGGAGTTCCAGGAACTTCTCCCAGAGTTCTTTGGCCGACGAGTAGCTTCCGATGCGGTTGACTTCTTGAGGAGGCAACACGCTAAGCAGGTGATATTCCACACGGTTGTTCGTTACGGAATCACTCTGCTCCTTCTTTGTCCACTGGCTCTCTTCTTTTTCTTCTCCATTTTGATTCATCGGAGCTACAAAGCCATACTTTATTATTAACCGAATTTCGAAATCAGTTTTCAGGAATACCTCCATACAACGCTTCCAGTGTGCGAAGTCCCCCTCGAATTTTGATGGAACAATGCTTGGTCTGGCTATCTCGTTGCTTCGATCAGCGGTTAGTCCTCCTGAAGAACCTGGCTCTAATACCACTTGTTGGTCCCTTTGGAGGCCGGCAAGAGGGGAGGGGTGAATTGCCCTGAAAAAATAAATTACACCTTTCTTGGTTTTTCAACTTAATAATAAAACTTGCAACTTTAAATAAAAGAGACTAATTAAAAATAAACTCAGACACAGAGAGTTTACTTGGTTTGCAATCAGAGGATTGCTAATCCAAGGAAAGGATGTCGCACTATCTGATGATCTCCTCTGGGCGGAGTAGCCTCTTACAGCGTTGACAGCACAGAAGGACAGAACAGAATTGAAAGCGCTGGATTACAAGTTGATTGAAAAGACTGTGCAAATCAGTGTTATATTTATAGCACTATTCGGGGCACCCTAAAGGGTCCGGGTGCCCTAAGGGGGATAAAATTTTATCCCCCAATGTTCAGATTGAGTCAAAACTCAATCTAGTCAAAATCATCAGTCCGGGCGCCCCGAACCCAAAAGTCAACTCTGGTTGACTTTTTCTGTCCGGTAGCTCTGCTTCAGTTCAGCTCGTCTTGGTCCGGGTCTTCAACTCCAGCTTCGCTAGTTTGGGTGATCTCGGCTATCCGGAATAGGGCTCACCCAAACCCAAGTTCCGGCCTTCTCCTCGAGCAGCCTTCCTTCCCAGTTTCTCATCCCTCGAACGTCGCGTACGTTCTTCTCGTCCACCGGTGTACTCTTCCGCGGTCACCTCGTCCCTCGGACACACAGAGCCCGTCGACTCTCTTCCCGTGTCGTCCTTCTCGTTAGCCGCGTCTTCTACTCGACTTCCTGTGTTCCTAAGCTCCTGCACACTTAGACAAAGGGTTAGACAAAACATGACCTAACTTAACTTGTTTGATCATATCAAAACACCTTGGGGTTCCAACAATATCAGGCCCAACGTGGGCCTGATATTTTACCATATCAGGCCCTTCAGAACGATGTGAAGCTCGATTTGGAAAACATTCCACCAGCTTTAATTTTGTTGTTAAAAAATTAAATTTGTAAAAATTATAGGTTGTAGTTAATTTTAGCCAGAAACTACATTGGAACAGTGTGTTAGGTCACTTTAATAGTTTTTTTCGACCATCCACAATCAAAGGAAGACATCATGGAGCTGTTATTTACATGATCGACACATAGCCATGATCAAACAGTCTCCCTTTTATCTTTTCTTGGACATACAAGAAATCTATCATATACGTAGTATACTGATCAATATATTTGAAAATTGGGATTTAACATCTCAAACCTTTAGACTCTATAACTTGCAGTTTTTAATTTTAAGCACCAAATAGATTTAGAAATTTAATGTCTTATCTTTTGCATTTTGGTATGCAAAAAAATATCTTACAATATAACTATTAATTTATGATTTTCAGGTGTACTTGTTGCATTTACATGAAGAGATGTATCTTTATTGCTTGGTATTGCAGACCGAGGTGCTTCGGTTCCTTTGAATTCAAATCAAGCATTGGGTGACCTCTTTGTTACTCACTTCTCAAATAACAAACCCGTAACTTGATCAAGAATTGAGGAGTTGATGAAATTTTATTCCAATAGCGTTGAAGCACATGCTGATATTTTATTATTTTACAAATTCTACATTTTGTATATATTTGTTTGTGTCTTATTTGAAGGCGCTGGAATTCCGTTCTGTGTAAATCCCCTGTACAAAAATTTGTATAAGCATAGAACTTTTCCTAGCAACCCACATGTTCGATCAGACATATGTTTCATCAATCAAGCAAGTTCTTGATTGATCAAAGCACACCTTGATCAAACCACAAAATCGTTGGCCTCTTGTGTTGGTATTCAAAATCGATATCCAAAATCGACATGAAGAAAACAAAACCAATTACGCAGCGGAATTAAAAAACTAGTTGTACATTTCTTCGTAGTTAAAGACCTCTTGATCTTCTGCCGTATTCCTCTCCTCTTCTTGGATGTCGTGTGGGCGACGATATACCAGGACAACACCACCCTTCTTCTCTTCTCTTCCAAACTGCTGGCCACAAAAGAGTCGCTAGGATGAGTCACCTTCTAATCTTCTTCCTTCTCTTCTTTTTCCTCTTCTTTCTCTTCTTCCTCTTCTTCCTTTTCTTGCTCTTCTTCCCTTTCTTCAAGCCGTCGCCCACAAGTGGATGGGAAGGGGCGTCGGCCACCAAGGGAGAAGGGGGGACGCCGACCACCAAGGAGGAGGGGATAAGGGCACCGACCCTAAGCAAGGAGGAGGAGAGGGAAAGGGGGGAGGAGAATAGGTTTGTGCCGCTGGCCCTAGGAGGAGGAGATGGGGTGGCAACCACAAGAAGAGAAGGGATTGTGGAGAATAAGAAAGGTATGTCTTAGGGACCACATCCTACTCCTTTTTATAGACTTGTCGTCGGTTATAAGGAAAGAAAAATTAACAAAATTTTGTTTTAGAATAAATCTAAACAAACTTTGTTAAACCAAACCAAGTTAAGTTAAACTAAACCAAGTTAAGTTAAACCAAACCAAGCTAAGTTAGACCAAACCAAGTTAAGTTAAACCAAACCAAGTTAAGTTAAACCAAACCCGGTTATGGATGGGTGGATGCGAGGCTTTATAGAGGCTACAACAGGGACCGAGAGGAGGAATTGATTTTGGCCTCCTGATGGACTTGAGCTTCCTGTGTTCAACCCGAACATTCAACTCAAGTTTATCAATAATAACTCATACCACTAAAGGGTCATTATTGAACTACCACACCAATCCCATATTACAATATGGGCTCTTACTTATCATGAGTGTGTTAATCTCCCTGTGTTTAAGATATCGTATGTCCATTAATTAAATGAGTTACTGACAACTCACTTAATTAATATCTGACTCCAAGAGTAGTATCACTCAACTTTATTATCATGTCAAACTAAGTCCACCTGCAGGGTTTACATGATAATCCTTATGAGCTCCACAAGGGGGCATCATCAATCTAAAAAAATATGACACAGTTTCTTTTTATAATCAACAATATATCATATAAATGGTACTATCTCCCAACTTATCGGGCCTATTGATTTAACAAATAAATCCCACCCATTGATAAGTTAAAGAAATAAATACTAAGTATATGTGTTTGTTATTATACCGGGATTAAGAGTACGCACATCCATAATAATAGAGGTTCTGTTCTTTTATGCGGTCAGTATAAATCGAACAACCTCAAATGGTCCTGCTCAATACACACATAGTGTACTGTAGGACCGTTGGGCCAGCTAGAAGGGTTGGTAAATAGCCTGTCAATTAAAAACAAACAACCCTTCCTCGAACGATTAAGCTAACACTTGTAAAATGAATTAAGAAGATAAATAAAAGCATAAAAGAAAAGACGAGGCACCAGATGTTTACTTGGTTACAACCGATGTGGTTGTTAATCCAAAGAAGATTAAGCTCAAAAACTCCTTCAGGCGGAGAAGCCTCTTACAGCGTTTAGGCACAGAAAACAGAAGCTTAACTACAACTAAAGCATACAAGTGTTTGGAAATAGAATGATCGTGATTGTTGAAAAGCTTCTAGACCAAGGCTATATTTATAGCCTTGGTCGGGGCGCCTGGAAGGGTTCCGGGCGCCCTGGGGGGATAAAATTTATCCCCCAATGGTTGGATCGAGTCAAAGCTTGATCCTGTGAAAAAGTCACTTCCGGGCGCCCCGGACAGTTCCGGGCGCCCCGGACAGCTCCAGGCGCCCCGGACAGTTCTGGGCGCCCCGGAGCCAAAAGTCAACCCAGTTGACTTTTGGTCCGTGCTCTCTTCTCCGGTTCAGCTCGCCTTTGGTCCGGGTCTTTCTGCTCCGGCTCTGCTTGCTTGGGTGATCTCTGACATCCGGAATAGGGCTCACCCGAACCCATCTTCCGGTCTTCTCGAGCGTGCTTTCCTTCGGCTTCTCGTCCCTCGGAATTGCCGCGTGTCCCTTCTCGTCCACCGGCGTACTCATCCGCAGACTTCGTCCCTCGGTCGCACCCCGTGCCGACCTTCGCGCTAGCTGCGTCTCTTGCTCCCCGAGCAATCTTCCGCTCTGGCTTTCGTACCTCGGAACCACTGCGCGCACTTCCTTCTCGTCCGTCGGTGTACTCTTCCGCAGCACCTCGTCCCTCGGACGCACCACGTGCCGTCCTTCTCGCTAGCTGCGTCTTCCGCTCGAGTACCTGTGCTCCTAAGCTCCTGCACACTTAGACACAAGGTTAAAACAACGCAGGACCTAACTTAACTTGTTGATCACACCAAAACAACCTTGGGGTTCCAACAATCTCCCCCTTTTTGGTGTGATCAACCCAAGTTAAGCTAGGGTCAACAATAGATATGAAATTAAACAGTTTATTGCAATAACATGCAACATGATAGAAAAAATTAAATTTCAAACATTCCAAATTTTAATTTTCAATTTTCTACCTCCCCCTAGATTTATACTTTCCTTCTCCCCCTTTGATCACAATAAAAATGGGGAACAACCAAAATCTAAGGGTTGACATTAAAAAAAATTTGAAAATATATTTCAATAATTTTCAGGGAAATATTTCTAAGTCAAGACAAATTTCTAAGTCAAGAAATAACTTTTTTTTTAAAAAAAAAAATTTCAAGTATTCGTCATCAATAATTAAAAACTTTCTAAGCCGAAAAATTTATGCAAGAAAATTTTAAGAGAATTGATAACATTAAAAGAAATTTTCTATGCATTTATTTATTTATATATTCTAATGCTTTTATCAGAAAATTTTAAATTTCCATTTTAATTTATCATAATTTCTTAACTTTGAAGCAAGAAATTTTGAGCATGTAGAAATTTGTGCAAATTGTAACATGTCATTTTGAATTTCTAATTTGCAAAGATATTTCGATAATATAAACTTGATAAAGTTTTTCGACAATACTTCTGATTTGCAAACTTCGTTCGACAAAATATTTTGTAATTTGCAAAAGTATTTTGACAACATAAATTTGCAACAATCTGTGGATAATAGATTTACTAATCCGAAAAACTCTTTCGATAATATCTCTAATTTGTAAACTTTGTTTAAAAAAATATTTCGTAATTTGCAAGATTCTTTTGTCAAATCATTTTGCGATTCGAAAAACTCTTTCAACGAGATAATTTGTACTTCGGAAAAATTTTTAGATCCGGAAAAAGTTTTTGAAAAATTACTTTGTGATTTGCAAGAATCTTTCGTCAAAACACTTTGTAATTCGAACAAATTTTTAGATCCGGAAAAAGTTTTTGATAATATTTCTAAGTTGCATAATTCTTTCGTAAAAATATTTTGTAATTTGCAACAATTATTCGACCGAAGATTTTCTAATTCGAAAAGTTCTTTCGACAATTCAAATTTTGGTTCCCAAAAATCTTCAGGTAATTTGATTAATTGAACCAGTTGTTCAGAGGGTAGAGGCCATACCTTACTTACCTCATCGACCGTTGGTTCTCCCCCTGTTGAATTAATTTCTTCCGAAGATTCTCCCCCTTCATCGATCTCGGGATGTACTTCGGCTGTTGGGGCTGTCTTGGTAATTTCTTCCATCTCGGATTCTTTTGATGACGGCTCGATGTCTATTGAGGAGACGACTTCAACCGGTTCTTCGTAGAGCATTAAGAACTTTTCCCAAAGTTCTTTCGCGCTTTTGTACTCTCCGACTCTGTCGAAATCTTTAGTTGGTATTACACTTAGAATGTGAAACTCTGCCCAAGCATTCGCCATGGACTCTTCACGTTGCTTCTCGTTCCAGAGGCGTATGCCGATTTTCTCTCCATTCGTGTCTTTCGGTGCTTCATAACCTGTTTTCATTATTAGAGAAATATCAATATCAGAGTTAAGAAATACCTTCATTTGTTGCTTCCATGAAGAAAGCTCCCCCTCGAATGTTGGTGGGTAGTCGTTAGCTTCGGCCATTGTTGCTTCAGACGGCGGTTAGTCCTTCTGAGGCGTCTCAGCTCTAATACCACTTGTAGGACCGTTGGGCCAGCTAGAAGGGTTGGTAAATAGCCTGTCAATTAAAAACAAACAACCCTTCCTCGAACGATTAAGCTAACACTTGTAAAATGAATTAAGCAGATAAATAAAAGCATAAAAGAAAAGACGAGGCACCAGATGTTTACTTGGTTACAACCGATGTGGTCGTTAATCCAAGGAAGATTAAGCTCAAAAACTCCTTCAGGCGGAGAAGCCTCTTACAGCGTTTAGGCACAGAAAACAGAAGCTTAACTACAACTAAAGCATACAAGTGTTTGGAAATAGAATGATCGTGATTGTTGAAAAGCTTCTGGACCAAGGCTATATTTATAGCCTTGGTCGGGGCGCCTGGAAGGGTTCCGGGCGCCCTGGGGGGATAAAATTTATCCCCCAATGGTTGGATCGAGTCAAAGCTCGATCTTGTGAAAAAGTCACTTCCGGGCGCCCCGGAGGCAAAAGTCAACCCAGTTGACTTTTGGTCTGTGCTCTCTTCTCCGGTTCAGCTCGCCTCTGGTCTGGGTATTTCTGCTCCGGCTCCGCTTGCTTGGGTGATCTCTGACATCCGGAATAGGGCTCACCCGAACCCATCTTCCGGTCTTCTCGAGCGTGCTTCCCTCCGGCTTCTCGTCCCTCGGAATTGCCGCGTGTCCCTTCTCGTCCACCGGCGTACTCATCCGCAGACTTCGTCCCTCTGTCGCACCCCGTGCCGACCTTCGCGCTAGCTGCGTCTCTTGCTCCCCGAGCAATCTTCCGCTCTGGCTTTCGTACCTCGGAACCACCGCGCGCACTTCCTTCTCGTCCGCCGGTGTACTCTTCCGCAGCATCTCGTCCCTCGGACGCACCACGTGCCGTCCTTCTCGCTAGCTGCATCTTCCGCTCGAGTACCTGTGCTCCTAAGCTCCTGCACACTTAGACACAAGGTTAAAACAATGCAGGACCTAACTTAACTTGTTGATTACACCAAAACAACCTTGGGGTTCCAACATGTACTAGTATAATTTTATAGTCAAGACAAACTAACACCAAATTATACTACAACCGTTCCAATGGTTTGTCCCTATCCATCTTAGTTGTGAGCTACTATTTATGATTTATAAGGAACCGATAACATGATCTTCTGTGTGGCACCACACACCATGTTATCTACAATATAAATTAAATGGACAACTACATTGACATATATAAATATAAAATACAGACATTTGACCAAAGTGATTCTCATTTCAAAATATCTCATAAATAGATGTTCATACAAAAGCTAGGCTTATAGTATACATCCCAACATTATTTTCTTCTAGTACATATAAACTTCTTTTAGGTCTTATAGATATAGTAGATGATTTTGAGAATCTTAGTAGATTCAATTAGGTTGAAGTCATCCATCAATTTATGACTCCACAATTATCTACAATTGAGAATTTATTTTCATCAACTCGGACATATGACCCTAAGACCACCACACTCCCTTACCTAAAGGGATTTGATGGTTTTTTACCTGTGAGCATATTTTTATGTTAAATTTGATAATATTTTGTGGACATTTATGATTATATAATACTTATTATGAAAAACCAAGCATGATTTTTGGAGCATGTTCCAATCAAAAAATCATACAATATTAAAGGAGCACGAATAAACAAGTGGAGGAATATTCCTTCACATATTAGTAAGGTGAGGACCTTGTTAGACTGAGTATCACCTGAAGAGGTAAATATTGAAGACTCTCACCTATTCAAAGTAAATATACAATTTATTACATTTGTTTTTATAATTGTATAGGTTATGATTAAATTAATCCCTACCCAATTTGAAAAAATATTGGTTGAGAATCTTGATTTGGCTGATGATATTCCATGTCCAATGGAGACACCACACTTAGATGACACTGAAACTGGATGGCAAGGTAATAAGGAATGTCATAAATACATCATTCAAGCAAATCAAATCAAGGAGCTAACATTAGAGAACATGTATCTAGATGAAAGTGTGAAAGAATTAATTGAAATAATAGAAAATAAAGGTATGCAAAGTCAATCAAGTGAGCATGTAGTTGATCCAGAAGACCCAGTTGCTTTTTGAACAAGGAGTAGGAGAGTATGTGACCGCAGTTAGTATGCTTATAGGGATACTCCAAGTGATAGTCCAGTGTGGCAAAAACTTTTACCCAAGAGGAAGTGGAGCAAAATACAAATATGCAAGCCTATCGAGAACATCATAGTAGTAGAAGAGACTGAAAAAATTATAAAAGAAGGTGAAGCTAAAGATGTTATGGACAAGGGCTAAGGAAAACTTAATGTGGATAATATGGAAGAAGAAATAGAGATTATCTCAATGTTGAAAGGTAATTCTGAAGAAGAGGCGAAAAAGGATGCACTTAGAATTGCACAACTCAACAAAATGAGAAAACAAGTCATTGTCGTAAGTGTGTATATACATATTAATTAGTTTTAGATGTTAGATTTAAATTATTAATTAAATGTGTTTAATGTTTATGCTCGTAGTATGTGAAGAAGCAATTTAAGAATTCGAAGAAGAAAAAACAAGACAAAGATGTGGCTTACCTGTTAAAACAATTGGAAAACCTAAAGTATAATAATGTGAATTCTGAAATACATAGTCTATTTAATTTAGTGAAAAGTCATGAAAATTATCTGGTTCCTATTGGCGCAGCGGGGGCCGGCAAGAGGGGGGTGAATTGCTTGCAAAATTAAAGATACCCTCCTCAAGACTTTCAACTCAAAATAAATAGTAATAATAATAAAGTAATAAGACAAACAGAATCAGAGAATACCATAATTTGACTTGATTACAACCAAAATGGTTGTTAATCCAAGACGATGAAAAACGCACTAACGATCTCCTTCTCTGAAGGCGGAGAAGCCTTTTACACACTAAAAGCTCAGAACTATTGCTAGAAATGAATACAGAGTTGATTACTTCAATTGATGAAAAGATCTAGACCAAGGCTTTATTTATAGCCTTGGTCGGAGCGCCTTGAAGGGTTTCAGGTACCTTCGGGGGATAAAATTTTATCCCCCAACGTTTAGATCGAGTTTTGACTCGATCTGGTCAAAATCCAACTCTAGGAGCCCCGGGCTGTTCCGGGCGCCAGGATATGAAAGTCAACTCAGGTTTGACTTTTGGTCTGGGCTTTTTGCTCCATTTTAGCTTGCCTCGGTCCGGGTCTTTTCCGCTCCGGCTCCATTTGTTTGGGTGATCTCTGCTATCCGAAATAGGGCTCACCCGAACCCATCTTCCGGTCTTTTCCTCGAGCAGGCTTCCATCCCGGCTTCTCGTCCCTCAAACGTCGCGCACATTTTCTCGTCCACCGAAGTACTCTTCCGCAGCTCTCTCGTCCTTCGGACACACTGAGCCTGTAGGCTCCCTTCTCGTGTCGTCCTTCTCGCTAGCTGCGTCTTCTGCTCGACTTCCTGCACTCCTAAGTTCCTACACACTTAGACACAGGGATCAAATAACAAGCAGGACCTAACCTAACTTGGTTGATCACATCAAAACAACCATGGGGTTCAACAATCTCCCCCTTTTTGATGTGCATCAACTCAAGTTCAAATTAGGGTATAAAAACAAATAGTAATTTGAAAGAAATTACTAACTAACAGTTTAAGCATAAAAATTGCAAAAAGAAATTTGCAATACCAAAAAAAATTTAATTTGTCAATTTTTCTAACTCCCCCTTAACTTGTATACATACCTCTCCCCCTTTGATCACAGCAAAAAGAATGGGGTAAAAAAGTATAAGGTAAGGGTTTTTTGAAAAATTTCAAGTAAAGTGTAAAACTTAAAAAAATTAGTTATTTGAAATTTTTTCAAAGATGATTTTGACAATATAGATATGTTTGAGAAAATTTAAAAAAAATCCGAGTACAAAATCAATTATTTTCAAAAAGATTTCTAGGAATTTCCATAAGATTTCGCAAAAATTCTAAGTTAATCCAAGATTTTAAGTAAAAAAATTCTAACTTTTAGAGTATTTTTTAACTTAGGCAAAAATAGTTTTAAAGATTTTCCAAAAAATTTTAAGTTAAAAAATTTTCGCAGGAGAATTTCTCTAAGTATAGATTTTTTAAAAAAATAACTTAAACAAAAATATTTTCTCAAAAAATATTTTTGAAAAAAATGTTTGAAGAACTTTTACAAACATTAATTTAATTCTAATTTTAATGATTTTCAAGAAAGTTAATTAAACATTTCATTTCTATATTTGGTTTCCAAGCAATGGCGAGGCACTAGGCCTTCTTGGTTATTAGAGCAACAACCACTTTCTAGTCAAAGCCTCATAAGAAAATTCACTGTTTAATTTTCTCATTGAAAGTCTTTAACTTTTTTAAATTTAATCTAGCAATGGTTTTGGAACCCAGTAAAGGTTCCTTCCTACTGGATTAATCAGAAACTTAGGGGTATATAGTTTCTTGGAACTTTCCTAAGTTGTCCCTGATGTTTTCTAATATACCAATTTAATTTTCCAAAAGTTCTTAGTTTTGATTTTGGAAATTTATTTAAGCATGCATGATTATTTTTCAACTTCTCAATTTCAATTTTTAATCTTTCATTTTCTAATTTTAAATTATCATACATTTCTAGTGGGCATGCTTTTGTTAAGTTCAATTTCAATTCAGCATTTTATTTTTCTAATTTTGCTAGATCTTTCGTAAGCACTTTGATAAATTTAAAGGACTGAGTAGGGGTGAGATCACATACCTTACTTACCTCTCTTGGTGATGCTCCCCCTTCGTCGCAGCTTTCTTCTTCTTTTGAGGATCCTCCCTCTTCATCTATGCTCATCTCTGAGTCAGAGTCATCTTCAAAGAGATGGTTGGTCATCAATGCTACTCCTGAGAAGGCTTCGACTTCTGATTCGGATGATGAAGAATCATCCCAAGTGGCCTTCAGACTTTTGTGTTTAGTGGATATCGGTCTCTGAGACTTGTCCTTTTTCTTTAATTTGGGGCAGTCATCCTTAATATACCCTTCCTCGTTGCAATTGTAGCATCGAACTGTCTTTTTATAGCGTTGATGCTTTTTCGACTGCGATCTAAATTTGTTAGTTTTAATAAATTTATTTAATTTTCTTACCAGAAGAGTCGCTTCAGTTTCGTCGATCAATGCTTCAGAATCAGGATCGTCCTTTTCGGCTTGTAGGGTAATATTGAGGTTCGTCTTCTCCATTTGTTTAGGCTCTACGATTCAAGACTCATGAAGTTCAAATGTAGAGAATAAATTTTCTAAACTACTTACCTCAAGGTCCTTAGAGATGTAATAAGCATCTACTAAGGATGCCCACTCTGGAGTTCTTGGGAAGGCGTTGAGTGCATATCGGATAGAGTCTCGGTTCGTTACCGATTCTCCGAGGTTGGTTAGTTGAGTTATCAACTCCTTAATTCTTGCCTGGAGTTGCACTACCTTCTCACCATTGTTCATCCGGAGGTTTGTTAACTAGGTCCGAAGGATGTCGCACCTCGCTAGCTTTGCTTCTGAGGTGCCTTCGTGGAGCTCCAGGAATTTTTCCCAGAGGTCTTTTGTGGAGTCATAGCTTCCGATCCGACTTACCTCTTGGGGTGGGCAAACGCTAAGCAGGTGAAATTTCTCTTTTCCATTGGCCATGAAATCGGCCTGCTCCTTCTTCGTCCAGTTGTATTCTTCTTTGTCTTTTGGCGTTGTATATCCATATTTCATTATTAAAAGGATATCAAATTCGGTCTTAAAAAATACCTCCATTTTTCGCTTCCAAGTAGCGAAGTCTCCATCGAATTTCGGGGAATGAATGTTCATACCGGCCATCGTCCTAATCTTTGTGCTTCAGTCGGCGATTAGTCCTTCTGAGACTGTTGGGCTCTGATATCACTTGTTGGCGCAGCGGGGGCCTACAAGAGGGGGGTGAATTGCCTGCAAAATTAAAGATACCCTCCTCAAGACTTTCAACTCAAAATAAATAGCGATAATAATAAAGTAATAAGACAAAAAGAATCAGAGAAGACCAAAAGTTGACTTGGTTACAACCAAGATGGTTGTTAATCCAAGACGATGAAAAGCGCACTAACGATCTCCTTCTCTGAAGGCGGAGAAGCCTTTTACACACTAAAAGCTCAGAACTATTGTTAGAAATGAATACAGAGTTGATTGCTTCAATTGATGAAAAGATCTGGACCAAGGCTTTATTTATAGTCTTGGTCAGAGCGCCTTGAAGGGTTTCGGGCGCCCTGAGGGGATAAAATTTTATCCCCTAACGTTCAAATCGAGTTTTGACTCGATCTGGTCAAAATCCAACTCCGGGCACCCCGGGCTGTTCCGGGCACCTGGAGGTCCGAGCTCCCGGACATGAAAGTCAACTCAGGTTTGACTTTTGGTCTGGGCCTTCTGCTCCGTTTCAGTTCACCTCGGTCTGGGTCTTTTCCACTCCGGCTCCGTTTGCTTGGGTGATCTCTGCTATCCGGAATAAGGCTCACCCGAACCCATCTTCCGGTCTTTTCCTCAAGCAGGCTTCCATCCCGGCTTCTCGTCCCTCGAACGTCGTGCAATTTTCTCATCCATCGGAGTACTCTTCCGCAGCTCTCTCGTCCTTCGGACGCACCGAGCCTATCGGCTCCCTTCCCGTGTCGTCCTTCTCGCTAGCTGCGTCTTCCGCTCGACTTCTTGCGCTCCTAAGTTCCTACACACTTAGACACATGGATCAAATAACAAGCAAGACCTAACCTAACTTGGTTGATCACATCAAAACAACCATGGGGTTCAACAGTTCCTTCCTTAATTTATTATAGTAATTGATTTACTTTGCAGGTGTACAACTAATTTTGTTTGGGAGGAATCATCCTTTGGGTTAACTGTGGCTTCCTTCTTATCTGGTGTGAATGGAGAGGTATTTACAAAAGGGGAGTTAATTGACACCTATTGTAAAATTTTATTTAGGGGGGCATTCTCATCTGGTAGGCCATATAACAAGTCTAAATATTGTTCCACCTTCTTCACTGTAAGGAATTTAAATGATTTGATAATATAAAATATCTTACGATATTTTATTATTTTCTTAAGTAAATATGCCTTTTCATATTTATAGTTGGCAAAAAAAGTCCGCAATGAAGTTTGGCATGCAACAACAAGTGATACAAACAAATATTGAAAATGAAGGGGTTAGGTATAATTTTATACCTTTATCCACTAATAGTGCACACTTTCACTTGATGGCGGTGGGCACTAAAGCAAGGACTTTCGATCATTATAATTCTCTTGCAAGTAGCTTTAAATCGAAATATGAGTTTGAATCAGCAATGAGCATTCAATATTCATGTGTATGTTAGTATTGTAGTATAAATTAAAAAATTATAGTTGATGTTTATTTGATAAATTATTTGTTTATTCTTACAGGTGTCGGAGATAAAATAATATACTCATGAGCAACTTGCTATTATTCACCCATATTTAGAAAATCATCATCCATTGGACAAATGAGTCTGCCTCACAATAGAATGTCTACAACAAGAAGTCAGATAAGTAAATAAGAAATATTATGAATATAGTAATTGTATATTAAATATCAAAGATTAAATTGATGATGTTATTTACAACGTTGATTGTGGCTTCTTTGTGATGCAATATATTTGATGTCTGCTATATGATTTAGAGATGAACTTCAAACAAGGAGACATGCAAAATTTAGAATTGATGTAGCAGCATCAATCTTGAGGGACAAGTCCAGCATAAAATTAGATTAATTATCCAGTGTTATAAGAAAAATTATTTAGGGAGTGTAAAGCTATAACTTTCTAAAGTGGTGTTACTTTGATCATCTTTATATATATTGTATGTAGTACATCAAGTGTTGTAATGTAAATCTACATTTTTAGATAGTATTGTTACTTGATCATGTTTGTATGTATTACATCCATTGTTGTATGAAAAAAAGTTTGGTAGGGAATGTAAAGCTACAATTGTCTAGATATTTCAAAGTGGGTGCTTGTAAATTGGGTTTCATCTGAATGGTATGACTAAATTATGATAAGTTTCAGCTAGAACGTGTCAGACCCATGGTGGGCCTGATATGGGAAAATATCAGGCCCACTGTTATCCCGGATGTTATAATTGTATGGTTCAATAATTTCCTGAATAACAAATAGGATTGTAAATTGGGGGTCAACTCTAAGTTACGACTTAAATTAATAGGGTTTTGTTGTGCTTGTAAGGCAAAAATCGAAAGTGTGCACTGTTCATTGAATTCCAGCAAGATCACTGTTCCGTTCCAAATTGCATGATACAATAACTTCAAAGGGATTCAAAGTTAAGATTTTTTGTTGTCTAACGTGTGTAAATAAGTTTGCAGAAATGTCCTAACTGCGGTTAGGCAGGTGAAAGCCCTTAGGAGGTGGTAACCCTAGGTGGAGGAAAACCCTAAGGGGTGGCAACCTTAGGTCATAGGGGGTGGTAACATTAGGTGGAGGAAATCCTAAGGGGGGTAACCTTAGGTCCTAGGGGGAGGTAACCCTAGGTGGCAGAAAACCCTAGGGGGTGGTAATCCTAGGTCGTAGGGGGTGGTAACCCTAGGCAGAAAGTCCAGTCGGTCTAGAGGACCGGGGCTGATATCAGGTATGCTCTCCTGAGTAGAGTAGATGAGGACGCATTCCCCGCGGAGGGAACAGTAGGCGTCGGTTCGACCTAGGATTTCTAGTTAGAAATTTGAAGTCAGAACCGGACAGTCAGAAGACTGTCAAAATATTTTTGTTGCTATATTTATTATATGCTAACTTTGTTTTACAGGATATATTATTGTCTTGTGGACTAACCTATCTTGCAGGGACAAAATAGCACATTATGCCTCGGATGAACAGTACCCGAGGCGCCCTCATGGAGCTTGGAGGTGCCTTGGGTGCAATGGCTGGAGTGTGCACGCTGCGGAGATGGAGGCACCCTCATGGAGGCTTGAGGTGCCTCGGACAGCCTTGAAGGCGCCCTCAAGGAGCATGGAGGCGCCTTCAAGTGGATGAGCGACGATGGGGTCTGGGCTTATCCACGCGGCTGACTCGGCTGTGATGGAGCCGCCCTCAAGGGGCTTTGAGGCACCTTCAATAGTTCTTTTATGGAGGCTTCGACCAACACTTGTATTCAACACATTTTGAGCCATCCTTTAGCTGTGCACTTCTAACGAGACGATCCGGCTGATCTACAACAAGTCCCCAACGACCCGAAGCTACGAATCTTCAATTTTTGTTGTCAGTATAGATTTTTCAATACTGCTAAATTGTAATAATCTTGTAACCTTTTGCGCTATAAATAGTTGTTGCCCAAAGTAAATGCTCAAGGAGCATGGTCCTTGGAGTAGGAGTCGCCCAAGACTCTAAACCAAGTAAAAATACTTAGGTCTTTCTGTGTGCTTGCTTTATTTATTTCTGATGTATTACTCGAACGTTTTTTATTACGATAAGTGAAAGCCACGAGCGTTATTCACCCCCCCCTCTAGTGCGTCTCGATCCAATATACTCTAGGTCCATCAGTGGATTTTGGTCAAAACCCACTAACGGGCCTAGAGAGGCCAGATTGCACCCAAATCAATTCCTGTGGATTTCTCATGCATCAAGGACTTCAACGGTGTCGTCTATTTTTGATTTAGATCTTTCCGGAGGCAATCGAATCTTATGATATATTTCACCCAGAACATGGGTCTGATATGGAAAAATATCAAGCCCACGTTGAGCCTGATATAGGAAAATATTAGGCCCACGGTGGGCCTAATATGGGAAAATATCAGGCCCATGATTATTCCTGATGTGAGAATTGTATGGTTGAAAAATTTTCTGAATAACAAATAGGGTTGTAAATTGAGTTTCAACTCTAAGTTACAACTTAAATTAATAGGGTTTAGTTGTGCTTGTAAGGTAAAACTCGAAAGTATGCAATGTTCATTAAATTCCAACAAGTGCCATGTTCTATGCTAAATGGCACAACACAATAACTTCATTGCCAGTGGTTAGAACCTAGGTTTGACAACATATCTACCTTCTCCTTGCTCAACCCTTCCTATTGCTCGATATTTTGGTGAAATTTGACTACTCTAGGCCCATTAGTGAGTTTTGGTCAAAACCCACTAACAGACCTAGAGAGGTCATATTGCATCCAAATTAATTCCTGTGGCTTTCTTATGCATCAAGGACTCCAACGGTGTTGTTTATTACTGATTTAGATCTCTTCGAAGGCGATCGAATCTTATGATACATTTCACCCAGAACGTGGGACTGATAAGGGAAAATATCAGGCCCACATTGTGTAGGACCCTTGTTGCTCTTTGGGAGTTACAAACCATATTTAATTATCAAAATAATTTCACAATCAGTTTTAAAAAATACCTCCATGCATTTTTTCCATAACACAAATTCTCCCTCGAACTTCGGCAGGAAGATGCTCGGTTCGGCCATCGTTTCGGTGCTTCAATCGACGATTAGTCCATTTGAGGCATTCTAGCTCTGATACCAACAGGACCTAACCTGACTTGGTTGATCACATCAAAACTGTTGGTGCGGGAAGCATCCGACGATCAAACCTTAGTTTTGATAATCGCAAAAGGGATTCAAAGTTAAGGTTAATTGCTATCTAAGGAGCTTAAACAAATTTACAGGAAAGTCCTAACGACGGTTAGGCAGGTGAAAAATCCTAAGGGACAGTAACCTTAGGTCCTAGGGGGTGGTAACCCTAGGTGGAGAAGAAATCCTAAGGGGGGGTAACCTTAGGTCCTAGGGGGAGGTAACCCTAGGTGGAGAAAAACCCTAGGGGGTGGTAACCCTAGGTCCTAGGGGTGGTAACCCTAAGCGAAAAGTCAAGTCGATCTGGAGGACCAGACTGGCATCAGGTATGCTCTCCTAAGTGGAGTAGGTGAAGACGCGTTCCCCGGAAGAGGGAACAGTAGGCGTCGGTTCGACCTAGGGTTTTTGGTCGGAAATCTGAAGTCAAAATCGGATAGTCCGTAACTGTCAAACTTTCACATTATTATGTTTATTGTGTGTGCTAACCTTGTTTTGCAGGATATGTAGTTGGGTTGTGACTAACATGTTTTTCAGGGACAAAGGAGCAAGATCAACCTCGAATGAACAGTACCCAAGGCGCCCTCATGGAGCTTGAGGCGCCTCAGGTGCAAGGCAGATGCAGCGCATGCAGTAGGGTTGGAGGCGCCTCGGACGGATCTGGAGGTGCCTCAGACAGGCTTGGAGGCGCCTCAAAGGGTGATGAAGGCACCTTCAACCAGATAAGTTGCGACCAGTTCTGTTCTGATCCGTGCGGCTGACTCGGCAAGTTGGAGGCGCCTCGGACAAGCTTGGAGGCGCCCTCAACGGCCTATTTATTGCTTCTTCGACTAGCAACTCATTTAATCAAGGCTAAATTGTTCTTTCTCCTGTGTGCTGTTAACGAAAGGTTCCGGCCAAGCTACGACAAGTCCCCGATAACCCGGCGCTCTGATTTCTGTAATTTAGTTGTTGGTATTACTTTAAATTCCTGTTGTATTCATTTCATACTTGTACTGAATTTTACGATATTATAGTTGTTGTCCACTGAAAGCGATCAAAGATCACGGGCCTTGGAGTAGGAGTCGCCCAAGGCTCGGAACCAAGTAAATCTTGGTGTTCTGTTATGTTTTTAATTATTCCGCTACTTTTCTCGTCGATTTACAATTACGAAACACGTGAAAGCCACGAGCGCTATTCACCCCACCCCCCTCTAGCACGGTCTCGATCCAACAATTGGTATCAGAGTGGGGTAGCTTCGATTTGGTGCAACCACCAATCAAGCATTCTTGTCGTGCTGATTTCATTTTTTTTGGAGTCGATCGGAATCGATATTCTTGTTGTCTTCCGATCTTATTTCTTTCATAATCGGATTTGTCTCGAAGTTGGTGCAATACCACTCGAGATCTTAATTTATTTTTACTTTTATACCGCACTGCTAATCCAAGATCAAGTCCTGGGACAATCTTTTTGTTTATTTTTCGTGTGCAAGTTTTTTAAATGGCCCAACAAGAAGGCTACAGGACAGTCTGTCCCCCGCTCTTCTCCGGCGAAGACTTCGGCTACTGGAAAGGTCGAATGGAGTCATACCTGCAAACCCAGTTCGAAGTCTGGATGATCACCAAGACAGGCCTCGAACTCCCACTTGACGGCATGGGCAAATTAGTATCATACGTGAACTATGACGCATCCTTAATAAAGAAAGTAGAAGCGAACGCAAAGGCAACCTGCATACTCCAGTGTGGTCTAACAAAGGAGGAACTTAATGTTGGAGCAATCCTAATGGTCCGTGCGACCATGTGTTTTGTTGTTTGGGCAAAGGGTTTAAGTTAGGTTCACCCTTGTATTTGATATGTGTATTTGAGTTGTGCAGGTTTGCAGGATACACATGTGACTCAGGTTGACGGCTTCGGGTCCGGTGAAGGATGGAGCATCCGAGGGACCATGGACAAGACAACGAGGACAAGGGCTGAGGGAAGCGACTTCGAGGCATACGCGAAGGATGACATTGGGGACGAGCCGCGGGCTTGAATGCATTCGAGGGACGAGAGCCAAAGGAAGTAGGCTTGAAGGCAAGAGGTTAAAGCTACAAATGAAGCATCAAATGAGTCATAAGGGTGAGGGTACGAGTGCATGAGAGATTGTACTCGGAGCAAAATCCTAGTTTTAGGGTTTCACGAAGCAGTAATGTAGCGCTACTGTAGCAATACTGTAGCAGTACTATAGCAGTCGACTGCATGTTTTAGCAGTCGATTGGCAGCGAACAGAATGTCTCTATTCGCTCGGTTAGTGTGGAATCGAGACGTTGGGATGTAACGGTCGAATTTCCATAGAGGGTAGTCAACTGCATGTTTTAGCAGTTGATGTTAGAATGTATACTAAAAGTCTAGCTTCTGGTATAAACATTTATCTAGAAATAAGAATCACATTGGTCAAATGTCTACATTTATGATAAATGTAGTTGTTTAATTAATTTATATTGTAGATAACATGGTGTGTGGTGTCACACACAGAAGATCATGTTATCAGTACCTTATAAATTATAAACAGTAGCTCACGACCAAGATGGAAAGGAACAAACCATTGGAAGGTTGTAGTGTAATTAAGTATTAGTTTATCTTAACTATATAATTACACTAGTACACTTAGAGTGTATTGAGTAGGACCATTAGAGGTCGTTTCTTTTATACTGACTTTATAAAGGAACAAAGACCTCAGTTATTATGGAAGTGTGTGCTCTTAATCTCAATATAATAACAAGCACATATATTTGATATTTATTTCTTTAATTTATCACTGGGTGAGATTTAGTTCGATAAATCAATAAGCCCGATAAGTTGAGAAATGATATCACTTATAGTGTGTGTTGTTGATTATAGAAGGAAACTGTGTCCTAGTGAACTAGGTTGAGAATGTCCCCAAGAGAAGCTTATAAGGATTGTCATGTTAAACCCTGCAGGTGGACTTAGTCCGACATGACGATGAAGTTGAGTGGTACTACTCTTGGAGCTAGATATTAATTAAGTGAATTGTCAGTAACTTACTTAATTAGTGGACATTTGTTATCTTAAACACAGGGAGACTAATACACTCATAATAAGAAGGAGCCCAAAATGTAATTTGGGATTGGTGCGGTAGTTCAATAATAGTTCTCTAGTGGAATGAATTATTATTGATAAAATTAAGTTGTGTGTTCGGGGCGAACACGGGATACTTAATTTTATCGGGAGACCAAAACCAATTCCTCCTCTCGGTCCCTATCGTAGCCTCTTAATTATAGAGTACTATACCCACCTATACCCACCTTCTTACCCATCCCATAGGGGCCGGCCAAGCTAGCTTGGAGACCAAGCTAGGGTCGGCCAAAGTTTGGTTCATGGGTGCTTCAAGGTGGCCGACCCTAGCTTGGGTTCAAGCTTGGTGTGGCTGGCCCAAATTAAAATAAAAGGATTTTTATTTTTTAAAATTTTTCTTATGTGGATAACATAATTTAAAAGAGAGTTTAAAAATTTAAATCTTTCCTTTTATAAGATTCTACAAAAGATTAAGAGAAGAGCTAAATCTCTTTCCTTATTTGTAGATTAAAAGGTTGATTTTAATTTTGGTAAAAACTTTCCTTTTAATTATGTTCATGATTTAAAAGAAAGTTTAAAAATTAAAAATTCTCTTTTATTAGTTTCTACAAAAGATTAAGAAAAGATTTAATATCTTTCCTTATTTGTAGATTGAAAGGAGATTTTAATTTTTAGAGATAACTTTCCTTTTTGGAAATTATCCACATGTTTAAAAGAAAATTTTTAATTTATAAAATTTCTTTTTATTAACCAATCATGAAGGGATTAAAATTATTGGAGAAATTTTTATAAAGTTCTAGAAACAAATTAGGAAGTTTTAATTTTTGTTTTAATTAAAACTCTCCTTGTTTTGGGGAAAGAGGTGGCCGGCCAAATAAATTTGAGAAGAGAAAATTATTTTTAATTAAATAAATTTTCCTTTTCATGGCAAAAGAATTAAGAAAGTTTTTATTTAAATTTCCTTATTTGCCAAGACCAAGGATTATAAAAGAGGGGGTAGAGGAGGCTTCATAGAAAAACGACTCTATTCTTTTTCTTCCTCTCTTTTCTTCCTTGGTGTGGCCGTTCCCTAGAGGTTCCCCTTCTCCTTCTCTCTTCTCCTTCTTGTGGCCGAGACTTCATCATCTCTTGGAGGCATAGAAGTGGCCGGATCTAGCTTGGAGAAAAGGAGAGAAAGGAGTCTTGTTTCATGCATCCCTTGGAGCTTGGTTGGTGGAAAAAGATCTTCATCTTTTGGAAGCATTGTGCTTGGCCGAAACTTGAAGAAAGGAGAAGAAGGTGCTTTGGTGGTTTCTCATCTCGGAAGATCGTTGCCCACACAACGTCTGAGGTTAGAAGAGGAATACGGTAGAAGATCAAGAGGTTTTTCTAAAAGGTATAACTAGTGTTTTTCCTTTCCGCATCATACTAGTTATTTTAGGAAATAATACCAAATACAAGAGGCATACGATTTTAGTGTTTCGAATTTGCATTCGATGTAGTGTTCTTTTGTTTGTTCTTTTCCTTGTGATTTGATTGTTCTTTTCGGTTGACCTAAAGTTATTTTAGGAAATTAAATATTAGCTTTCCTTAAAAGGTTTTGTCTAGTCGGTGGTGGTTGCTCCCATATCCAAGAAGGTCATGTGCCTCGCCACGTCAGTACTGGGAACCAATTATGAAAATTAATATTTAATGGAATTAATAACTTAGGTGATTTGGATCGAACGTGTTAAGTTCCGCAGGAGATCCAAGTCAAAACCTAAAAGAACAAATAGATTAAACTTTGGATCAAACGTGTTAAGTTCCGCAGGCGATCCAAGTTTAATTTAAAAGAACACATGGTAGCTAGGAAAAGGTTCAGACCTTTGTACAAAATTTTTGTACAGTGGAACCATTAGGTTTTCCGAGTAGAAACCAACAGTCGACTGGTAGGCGAGGTTTTTCAACCCGTGGCCTATATAACCAAGCCTTGGGAGCTTGGTTGAGGTTGACGAAATAGATGTGGTTAATCTCTATTAGTAGTCTACCTGTGCCCTAGCATCAAAGGAGTCCTTGGTGAGCGTTGTGGTGAGGTTTCTCCACCCACAAGGAGGTTGAGCTAGCCGGAGTTTGCCGGGGATTAATTCACCGACGGATTGAGGGATCGTCCACCTTATGGACACACCGTGGAGTAGGAGCAAGTTATCTCCGAACCACGTAAACGAACGTGTTAGCGGTTTGCATTTCCTTTCTGCGTTTTAGTCTTTCTACTTGTTTGTTTGTATTTTCACTTGCACACTAACATTGTAGAAAGAAGCGAGGATTTGGGGGTGCCGTCTATCCAACCCCCCTTCTAGCCGGCCACCGATCCCCAACAAGTGGTATCAGAGCTAAGTGATCTCTTGTTGGACTAATCGCCAAGAGAGCGGCTAGAGGAAGAAGATGGAGTTAGAGGGACCTCTCGGATGGGACATCCGAATCCCACCTCCATAAGAGCACGAGGACTTCGACTATTGGAGGAAGCGCATCGAGATGGATGTGGTTCCAAATGAATTGGAACCAATGGATTACGTTGGAGGAACCGTTTAAAGCTCCAACGGATAAGAAGGGAAAGCGTCTCTGACGTCGATATTGGACCGATGAGCAAAGAGAGCAATCAGAGACGGACAAGGAGGTAACTAGAATTTTAATTAATTTATTACCTCCTAATGCGATATTGAATGTAGGTGAATACAAGAATGCAAGTGACCTTTGGAAAAAGGTAATTGCGCTTCATGAGAGTCCTACACAAATCCAAGAAGAGAAGGAACCCAAGGAGAAGGACTCATTGGTCCAAGAAGAGAAGGAGCAATCGAATGTTGACACGAGCTCAACATCCGAGGAGGAGAAGGAAGATGAGGAGGTATCATCCACATATTCAAGGGAGGAAGAAGTGGAACCGTCCACATCTTCAAGTGAAGAGGAAGAAGAGCAATCCAAGGAAGAGAAGATCTTGGAAGCTCAACCCTCCACCTCAACTACCAAGAAGAGCACAAAGGATCACATCAAATGCTTTGAGTGTAGTAAGATGGGACACTACAAGAGTAGATGTCCTATGGGTAAGAAAGAGGTATCTCCTAAACTCAATTCAATCTCTTTAGAATCTAATTTGAGTTGTAGGAAGAAGAAGGAGAAGAAGCACATTAGATGCTTCACGTGTGGAAAACTTGGACACTACCACACAAGATGCTCAAGGAAGGGAGAGTTCAAGAAGTTGGAGCATCTAAAGAAGTGGGAGAAGAAGAAGAGGAGCTCAAGTCAAGGGGGAGCTTCAAGGGTAAGGGGGGTATACCCTAATTTGAAGTGTAATTCAAATTCAAATTCTTATGTTCCCATGCATGTTAGGAAAAATAATGTTAATCATTATATGCCTATGCAAAATTTTAGTTTCAAATATCATGATAGGAGTAGGGTAATTGCAGATCAAAACCCTAGGAGACCCATTCATGAAAAATCTAGAAATGGTAGACCTAAGGAGACCCAAGGCATTAATCCCAAGAAGGGGAGACATATGCCTAGAAAGGATAGGTCTAGGAATGTCCAATTTGGACAAATTAACTCTAGGGTTAGGAACCTAGAGAAGGAGAATCAAGCCTTAAGGGGAAAGCTTGATAAGTTAGAATAATTCATTAAGAGATTCAATGTTGGATCTAAGGAATTAAATATGGTGTTGGGTAGCCAAAGACCCAACCATGATAGATCGGGCTTGGGATACCGATCTAGTTCCTCCAAGGCTAATGAGAGATCATGTGCTAGGGTGGCAAATGATCATGGCAAGGGAGAGTCCTCCAAAGCTAAGGGAAAGTCTTATGCTAGGGTTGCATATGACTATAGCAAGGAGAAGCCAATAAATGGCAAGGGAAAGTCATTTAATGGTAAGGAGAAACTAACCAAGGTTAAAAAGGTTAGATTTGTAGGCCAAGTGTCACCGAAGGTGCACCAATGTGGCCTAGCTATTGTGGATGAGTCACCTAGGGAGGTGACTAAGGTTAAGAGCTCTAGGGGGAGCTCAAAGAGTCAATTTGAGACCCATGGTCAATGGATCTCAAGGGGGTTTTGCTTGGGAGTCTAGACAAGCCATGGAATGTGCCAAGTGGTTTGGAGACGGACTTGAGTCTCAAACCTAGGGTTTTGGCACAATTGGTTTATGTTTCATGCTTAGAAATATGGGATTGGGGTCATATAGCATGATAATTGATTTTGGATGTATAGATGTCATATAAACCAATGCTAGGAATGCATTATGGGTTAGTATGGGCAAATACATCAAGAGGAAGCCAAAACTAGGACTTTAGGTCAAGGTTCAATTGAACTTTTTAGCTAGTTTTGTGTTTTGTGTCAATCTTGGGATTGGTGATAGATATATTTTTATATATATTTTTTCCAAGTAGACATTGATATAATAGACCTCTCCACAAAATTTGGGATTTTTTGGAGGTCTATGGAATTTCTGGCGCATTTCTGAAGTTGGCCAGAAAAGGCTGATTTTTTCATGAATAGTGTACTAGTCGACTGGTAACACTGTTCACGAGCACAGAATGTCTCTGTAAGCTCGTTTTCATGGGGGCAGTCAACTGATACCAGTCTGAAAGTGTTTTCAACACTGGATTTTGACCGGGTCAGCTCATATAGATGTATGGGATCCATGGGGGATACATACATGAGTTTAGGGTCATTTGGAAGACAAGTTTTCAATAATTGGGATATTGTTAGAGAACTTTTTAGATGTTAGGCAAAGGGGGAGAAGTAAGGTTTAGTTGGGAAAACCTGAAAGTACCTTTGTGTAGGGGGAGCCTTGGCATAGGGTCTTAAAAAGCTCATTGTAAAAATCCTAGCTCATTGGGGAGTGTAGGTGTAGGGGGGAGCCTTGGGATAGGTCCCAATGCATGTAGCATTCCATTCGGCATTGTAAGTCCAAGTGTGTAGCCTTGGAATCGTAAGTCCATTGTATTAGCATGTTTATTTGCTATTTGTTTTCCCTAACTTAAACGTATTGCCAAACACCAAAAAGGGGGAGATTGTTGGAGCAATCCCAATGGTCCGTGCGACCATGTGTTTTGATTTTTGGGCAAAGGGTTTAAGTTAGGTTCACCCTTGTATTTGATATGTGTATTTGAGTTATGCAGGTTTGCAGGATACACATGTGACTCAGGTTGACGGCTTCGGGTCCGGTGAAGGATGGAGCATCCGAGGGACCATGGACAAGACAACGAGGACAAGGGCCGAGGGAAGCGACTTCGAGACATACGCGAAGGATGACATTGGGGACGAGCCGCGGGCTTGAATGCATTCGAGGGACGAGAGCCAAAGGAAGTAGGCTTGAAGGCAAGAGGTTAAAGTTGCAAATGAAGCGTCAAATGAGTCATAAGGGTGAGGGTACGAGTGCATGAGAGATTATACTCGGAGCAAAATCCTAGTTTTAGGGTTTCACTGTAGCAGTACTGTAGCGTTACTGTAACAGTACTGTAGCAGCCAACTGCATGTTTTAGCAGTCGACTGGTGCAGTCGATTGGCAGCGAACAGAATGTCTCTGTTCACTCGGCTAGTGTGGAATCGAGCCGTTGGGATGTAACGGTCGAATTTCCATAGAGGGCAGTCGACTGCATATTTTAGCAGTCGACTGGTAGGCGGGGTTTTCCAACCCGTGGCCTATATAACCAAGCCTTGGGAGCTTGGTTGAGGTTGACGAAATAGAGGTAGTTAATCTCTATTAGTAGTCTACCTGTGCCCTAGCATCAAAGGAGTCCTTGGTGAGCGTTGTGGTGAGGTTTCTCCACCCACAAGGAGGTTGAGCTAGCTGGAGTTTGCCGGGGACTAATCCACCGACAGATTAAGGGATCGTCCACCTTACGGACACGCCGTGGAGTAGGAGCAAGTTATCTCCGAATTAGGGGTTTGCATTTCCTTTCTGCGTTTTAGTCTTTCTACTTGTTTGTTTGTATTTCCGCTTGTGCACTAACATTGTAGAAAGAAGCGAGGATTTGGGGGTGCCGTCTATCCAACCCCCCTTCTAGCCGGCCACCGATCCCCAACAAGTGGTATCAGAGCTAGGTGAGCTCTTGTTGGACTAATCGCCAAGAGAGCGGCTAGAGGAAGAAGATGGAGTCGGAGGGACCTCTCGGATGGGACATCCGATTCCCACCTCCATACGAGCGCGAGGACTTCGACTATTGGAGGAAGCGCATGGAGATGTGGTTCCAAATGAATTGGAACCAATGGATTGCATTGGAGGAACCGTTTAAAGCTCCAACGGATAAGAAGGGAAAGCGTCTCCGACGTTGATATTGGACCAATGAGCAAAGAGAGCAATCGGAGACGGACAAGGAGGTAACTAGAATTTTAATTAATTTATTACCTCCTAATGCGATATTGAATGTAGGTGAGTACGAGAATGCAAGTGACCTTTGGAAAAAGGTAATTGCGCTTCATGAGAGTCCTACACAAATCCAAGAAGAGAAGGAACCCAAGGAGAAGGACTCATTGGTCCAAGAAGAGAAGGACCAATCGAATGTTGACACGAGCTCAACATCCGAGGAGGAGAAGGAAGATGAGGAGGTATCATCCACATCTTCAAGGGAGGAAGAAGTGGAACCGTCCACATCTTTAAGTGAAGAGGAAGAAGAGCAATCCAAAGAAGAGGAGATCTTGGAAGCTCAACCCTCCACCTCAACTACCAAGAAGAGCACAAAGGATCACATCAAATGCTTTGAGTGTGGTAAGATGGGACACTACAAGAGTAGATGTCCTATGGGTAAGAAAGAGGTATCTCCTAAACTCAATTCAATCTCTTTAGAATCTAATTTGAGTTGTAGGAAGAAGAAGGAGAAGAAGCACATTAGATGCTTCACGTGTGGAAAACTTGGACACTACCACACAAGATGCTCAAGGAAGGGAGAGTTCAAGAAGTTGGAGCATCTAAAGAAGTGGGAGAAGAAGAAGAGGAGCTCAAGTCAAGGGGGAACTTCAAGGGTAAGGGAGGTATACCCTAATTTGAAGTGTAATTCAAATTCTTATGTTCCCATGCATGTTAGGAAAAATAATTTTAATCATTATATGCCTATTCAAAACTCGAACAGACGAGTTTTCTCGCGATGACGGCCCGAGACTGCATTAACGAATCCGGAAGCGAGTACAAATCGGAAGCTGAGTCCGAGAGAAGCAACGGATCCGCATTCGTTTTCGAAGGGTCAAACCCATCTGTAAGTACAAATCGTTTATATAATTTAATTAATTATTTAATGCATAAGTTAGCCAAATCCAATGTTCGGATCAAGTCACTTCTAAAGGAGGTAACATCCCTTAAAGAAGTGACTAAAACTGAATCCTTGACTGACCCTGTTCAAACTTGAACCTCAACTCAAGTCCAAAAACTTGAGGAAGAGAATTCCAGTCTGAAAAGTCAAGTCAAGAATTTGAAAACTATATTAGAACGGTTTACACTGAGTTCCAAGAATCTTGACTTGATTCTTGGAAAACAGAAAGCTGTATACAATCGATCCGAATTAGGATTTAAAGCTAAAATGAAACATCGGTCTTATTTATCGCTTATTAACAGACTGAATAGTAAGATAGTCCAAGCATGGGTACATAAGTCCAACTTAGTCAATCAAGTTGGACTTGGTCAATATTGGGTCCCTAAGGATCAAGTTCATTACCCTGATAGACCATATCGAGGCTATGATCCAGGGGGAGCCAATAGAAAAACTATTTTAATACATAAATAGAATTATTTGATGTTTGTTTATTTACTTTCTTGTTAATATGCATGTTTAGATTAGAATAGATTAAGGACCTAGGCATAATTTACACTTGTTCAGTTAAACCTAGGGATTTCAAAAAGAAAATTAAATATGTCATTTCTTTGAGCGGTTCTGTCTAGGAAGTGGTGGATGATCCCATAACCAAGAAGGCCTAGTGCCTCGTCACGACCTGAGAACCAATTTTTGAAATACATACATAATTAACTAATTGGAAAACCTAAGTTTAACTCAAATGTAAATTAATCCTTAGAAATAATCTAAATCAAAGATAACCATCTCACAAAACTACTTAAGGTTCCCTAATTGATAACTTAGAATCGGGTGAGATGGATCTAAGGTGGATTTAATTAATTAACTTCTAAATTTAATTCATTTACTCAACTAATAAAACTTATTTAAAAATCTTTTAAAAAATTTATTTAAAAATCTTTTAAAAACTTATTTAAAAATCATTTAAAAACTTATTTAAAAATCAATCTTTAAAAAACTTATTTAAAAAAATTCTTTTAAAAAATCTTTTAAAAAATATTTTTAAAAAACTTATTAAAAAAAATCTTTTAAAAAACTTATTTACAAAATGTTTTAAAAAACTTATTTAAAAAATCTTTTAAAAAAACTTATTTAAAAAAATCTTTTAAAAACTTATTTAAAAAATCTTTTAAAAACTTATTTAAAAAATCTTTTAAAAACTTATTTTTAAAACTTTTAAAAACTTATTTAAAAATCTTTTTAAAAACTTATTTTAAAAAAATCTTTTGAAAACTTATTTAAAAAAATCTTTTTTTAAAACTTATTTAAAAAAATCTTTTAAAAACTTATTTAAAAATCTTTTAAAAAACTTATTTGAAAAATCTTTTAAAAACTTATTTAAAAATATTTTTAAAAAATATTTTAAAAAAATCTTTTAAAAACTTATTTAAAAATCTTTTTAAAACTTATTTCAAAAATCTTCTAAAACTTATCTTATTTAAAAAATCTTTTAAAAACTTATTTCAAAAATCTTTTAAAAACTTATCTTATTTAAAAAATCTTTTAAAAACTTATTTAAAAAATCTTTAAAAAACTTTTTAAAAAACTTATTTAAAAATCTTTTAAAAACTTATTTAAAAAATCTTTTAAAAACTTAAAAAAAATGTCCAACGAGGCGCCTCTGCCATAGTAGAGGCGCCTTCGAATATCGGCGGGAAAATTCCCGCTGAAGACCACGAAGGCGCCTCGGACCGAGTCTGAGGCGCCCTCAAAGCAACATTGAAGGCACCTTTAAAGGCCTTGAAGGCACCCTTAATACTGAAATATGCAACAAATAGAATGTTCGCTGCATTTCACTCTCACACCGAAAATCGTCAATCCAAGGCGCCTTCAACCCATGCCTTCTTCCTCTATGACCAACAATCTCATGAGACTCTTTTGCACAAGATTGGTATCTTGCACACATACCTACTGCTAAAAGAATACTAAGGTATATTAAGGGAACCCTAAATGTAAGATTATGATACCCTAGATCATGCACCCTTGACCTAATTGGCTACTCTGACTCAGACTATGTCGGGTGCAAGCTAGATAGAAAAAGCACAAGTGGTAGCTGTCAATTTCCAGGTCAGTGCATAGTAAGTTGGTCAAGCAAAAATCAACACTGTGTTGCTTTATCTACCACTGAAGCTGAGTATATAGCCCTAGGTGAATGTGCATCTCAACTATTATGGATGATGCATACCCTAAAAGATTATCAACTAGAATATCAGAAAATAAAATTTTCAATTGATAATATAAGTTCAATTAATCTAACCAAAAATCCAATTCACCACTCAAGGACTAAACACATAGAAGTAAAGCACCACTTTGTAAGGGATCATGTAGCTAAGGGTGATATTGTACTTAACTACGTTGAGTCAAAATCAAACCTAGCTGACATATTCACAAAGCCCTTACTTGAACTTAAGTTCAGTTCACTTAGAAGACAAATAGGGATGTGCTTAGTAGAATAGAACTCATTTTCTGCTTACTTTTCTCAACTTATTTTAAAAAGATTTTTGTTTTAAAATCTTAGAAAAAATATTTTTCAAAATTCCAAATTTTGTTAGCTTTTCAAAAGTCCGATTTAGTCTAGGAATTTACCCCCTAGATATCATGTACCCCTAAATTTCAGCCAGAGCATCTCACAAACACACTAGGCTTAACTTGTTTGTGTTTGAAACACTTAGAATGGGATGAGATGCATAGGGTACAGTCTAGACTTCAGAATACTTATTTCTGTGCATCGCAGTAAGTCTGGACAATAAATACCAAATAACAGTAATCAAGTTAAGTTATCCAGACTTAGTCAAATCTAACTGGAATTCTAAACTTAACTTGACTAACCAAGTGAAAGTTGTTGCCCTCTTGGTAATGAGCTAGTAACTAATGGTTAGACATATGACCAACGAATTTAAGTAATTACCTTTAAAGTTACTAATGCTTGGACTTTAGGAATATTTTTTTCTGCTTGTTTTAATTCTCCAAAGTGAAAATACCTTAGTTAAAATTTTACAAGTTTTTCAAGTTAAACATTTTTGTTCAAAATTATCTAAGTATTATTTTCTAAAGTTTTTCCCAAATTTAACTAAGTTGTATAAAAGCTTCTCAAAAAATTAGCTAAGATACTTGTCAAAGTCAAAATAATTCACTTAGCTAAAAGTTTTACAAGAAAATTAAGTGTTTATAAAAGTATGTTTAATCCTCTTTTTAAAAGCCTTTATGTTTCTTAAATTTTTTCATCCCCCTTTAAAAGCTAAGTGTTTGTTTGACACCCTATTTTTGAAAAATCAGATAAAAAATTATTTATGAAGAGTTAAGGTTTCTCAAAGCTAGCCAAGACAATTTATTTTTCCTTTTCTTTTACTCCCTTAGTTATTTTTGATATATGGCAAAGGGGGAGAGTATAAGAAAATTCCAAGAAATTTTTTAATTTAAATTTTTATAGTCTAAAGGGGGAGTTGTTATTAAGGGGGAGCTTATCTTTGTATGTGCTAAACTTTTTCCATCTTTATGCTTGTGCTTATGATTGGTGATGCTTTGTATCTTTTCTTTATTATCCTTGTGCTTAACTTTGAATTTCAGTTGTCATAATCAAAAAGGGGGAGATTGTTGGTGTGGAAAACATTCGACGATCAAACCTTAGTTTTGATAATGGCAAAAGGGATTCAAAGTTAAGGTTAATTGTTATCTAACGAGCTTAAACAACATTGCAGGAAAGTCCTAACTGTGGTTAGGCAGGTGAAAAACCCTAAGGGACGGTAACCTTAGGTCCTAGGGGGTGGTAACCCTAGGTGGAGGAGAAATCCTAAAGGGGGAAAACCTTAGGTCCTAGGGGGAGGTAACCCTAGGTGGAGAAAAACTCTAGGGGGTGGTAACCCTAGGTCCTAGGGGATGGTAACCCTAGGAGAAAAGTCTAGTCGGTCTGGAGGACCGGACTGGCATCAGGTAAGCTCTCCTGAGTGGAGTAGGTGAGGATGCGTTCCCTGGAAGAGGGAACAGTAGGCGTCGGTTCGACCTAGGGTTTCCGATCGGAAATCCGATGTCAGAACCGGACAGGCTGTAACTGTCAAACTTTCACATTATTATGTTTATTGTGTGTGCTAACCTTGTTTTGCAGGATATGTAGTTGGGTTATGGACTAACATATTTTACAGGGACAAAGGAGCAAGATCAGCCTCGGATGAACAGTACCCGAGGCGCCCTCATGGAGCTTGAGGCGCCTCAGGTGCAAGGCAGATGCAGCGCACGCAGTAGGGCTGGAGGTGCCTCGGACGAATCTGGGGGCACCTTCAACGAGATAAGTTGCGACCAGTTCTGTTCTGATCCGCACGGCTGACTCGGCAAGTTGGAGGCACCTCGGACAGGCTTGGAGGCACCCTCAATAGTCTATTTATGGCTTCTTCGACCAGCAGCTCATTTAATCAAGGCTAAAGTGTTCTTTCTCCTATGTGTTGCTAACGAAAGGTTCCGGCTAAGCTACGATAAGTCCCTGACAACCCGACGCTCTGATTTCTGTAATTTAGTTGTTGGTATTACTTTAAATTCTTGTTGTATTCATTTCATACTTGTACTGAATTTTACGATATTATAGTTGTTGCCCACCGAAACCGATCAAAGATCGCGGGCCTTGGAGTAGGAGTCGCCCAAGGCTCTGAACCAAGTAAATCTTGGTATTCTGTTGTGTTTTTAATTATTCCGCTGCTTTTCTCGTCGATTTACGATTACAAAACGCGTGAAAGCCACGAGCGCTATTCACCCCCCTCTAGCCCGATCTCGATCCAATGTAACAAAAACTACCTTTAGGTACTAATAATCTCTCCCTTTTTAATGTGATCAAACTCAAGTTAAGTTAGGGTAAACATTTAAATTTTAGGGGAAAATTTCACATAATAAAAACTTGCATTTTGATGACTAATTCATAGAAAATTTTCTAACAGAAATTTTGATAAGCAAAAGCATTTGTTAAATGCTTCACAGAAAGTCAATTAAACATTTAATTCAGTAATTGACTTCTAAGCTATTAAGAGGCACTAGGCCTTCTTGGTTATTGGAGCATCAACCACTTCTAGACAAAGCCTCTTAAAGAATTTAAATATTTAATTTTCTTTCTGAAAGCCCTAGATCTAACAAGTTATGCATTAAAAGATTATTTTAATTTAAGCATGATTTTGGAACCCAAAACAGATTCCTTCCTATTGAATTTATCAAAAACTTTCTACGAACATACTTATGTGATATTTTTTAATTTGGCCCAAGCATAATCTAAAGGTGATGTGGGATGAGTCGTCATCAGAGTCAGATCTTAAGGAGTACGCTGGACTTGTACTGATGGCAAGACACCAGGAGGAGGGCATAGATGGGGGGGGGGAGGCGCTCCTCAAAGAAAAGTAGTAGCAAGGAGGAAGAAACAAACTTCAAAATAGATCTGGTAAGTGAGGTATGTTTATTGCCCCTAACCAGTTATATTCAGGTATTAAATCCATGACGAGATCCCTATGTAAACTAAAAATAAAAAATATTAATTTTAAAAAGGAAGTTTTTGAATTAAAAACAATTCAAGCAAAAACATGCCCCCTAGAAATGTATGATAAATTAAAAGATGGAAATGAAAAATTAAAGGATCAAATTAAAAAATCAAGAAACTTTGCAAATGATAATCAAAATACCTAGAAAAATTATAGAAACTTAAACTGGTACTTTAACCTGACTTGGTTGATCACATCAAAACTACCTTGGAGTACTAACACATTATGCCTGATATGGGTACAGCCTAAATTAATGGGGTTTTGTTGTGCTTGTAAGGTAAAAATTGAAAGTCTGTGTTGTTCATTGAATTCTAAAAAGAGCATTGTTCCATGCCAAATGGCACAACACAATAACTTCATTGGCAGTGGTTCGAACCTAGGTTTAACACTATATCTACCTTCTCCTCACTCAACTCTTCCAATTGCTTGATATTTTGGTGAAATTTGACTGCTCTAAGTCCATCAGTGGATTTTGATCAAAACCCACTAATAGACCTAGAGAGGCCTGATTGCACCCAAATCAATTTCTATGTATTTCTCATACATCAAGGACTCTAAACGTGTCGTCTATTGTTGATTTAGATCTCTCCGAAGGTGATCAAATCTTACGATACATTTCACCCAAAACGTGGGCCTGATATGGGAAAATATCAGGCCCACATTGGGCCTGATATAAGAAAATATCAAACACGCGGTGGGCCTGATATAGGAAAATATCAGGCCCACAGTTATTCCTGATGTGAGAATTGTATGGTTGAATAATTTCCTGAAAAAAAAATAGGGTTGTAAATTGAGTTTTAACCCTAAGTTACAACTTAAATTAATAGGGTTTTGTTGTCCTTGTAAGGTAAAACTTGAAAGTGTTCATTGTTCATTGAATTCCAACAAGTGTCATATTCTGTGCCAAATGGCACGACACAATAACTTCATTGACAGTGGTTAGAACCTAGGTTTGACACCATATCTATCTTCTCCTCGCTCAACCCTTCCCATTGCTTGATATTTTGGTGAAATCTGACTACTCTAAGTCAATTAGTGGGTTTTGGTCAAAATCCACTAATGGACTTAGATAAGTCAGATTGCATCCCAATTAATTCCTATGGCTTCCTCATGCATCAAGGACTCCAATGGTGTCATCTATTATTGATTTAGATCTCTCTAAAGACGATCAAATTTTATGATACATTTTACTTAGAACATGGGCCTGATATAAAAAAATATCAAGCCCACATTGGGTCTGATATGGGAAAATATCAGGCCCACTGTTATTCTGGATGTTAGAATTGTATGGTTCAATAATTTCCTGAATAACAAATAGGATTGTAAATTGGGTTTCAACTCTAAGTTATGACTTAAATTAATAGGGTTTTGTTGTGCTTGTACGGTAAAAATCGAAAGTGTGCACTGTTCATTGAATTCCAGCAAGAGCACTGTTCCGTTCCAAATTGCACAATACAATAACTTCATTGGTAGTAGTTAGAACCTAGGTTTGACACCATATCTACCTTCTCCTCACTCAACTCTTCCCATTGCTTAATATTTTGGTGAAATCTGACTACTCTTGGTCCATCAGTGGATTTTGGTTAAAATTCACTGACGAACCTAGATAGGTCAGATTGCACCCAAATCAATTTCTGTGGATTTCTCATGCATCAAGGACTTCAACGGTGTCATTTATTGTTGATTTAGATCTCTCCAGAGGTAATTGAATCTTATGATACATTTCACCCAGAACGTGGGCCTGATATGGGAAAATATCAAGCCCACGGTTATTCTTGATGTGAGAATTGTATGGTTGAATAATTTCCTGAATAACCAATAAGGTTGTAAATTGAGTTTCAACTCGAAGTTACAACTTAAATTAATAGGGTTTTGTTGTGTAAAACCCCACCCTCCTCACTACTAGTCTGTGAGGGCGGAGCGCTACTGGACTACTAACTTTACTTAACTATCCTTGTTCACATGTTGATAGAAATTCCTAAAACTCTCGGAGAACTCAAAACATACAATTAACTAGCAGCGGAAGACTAAATGACTCATCTAATACATTCTTAATAAATGGCAATCTTAATAAATTCTTATGCTATGTCCCAAGGCTTCTATAGTCCAGGCATCACACATCCATCTGCACCTCCTTGTCACCTTCCTTTGCTATAACCTTTCCTTTCCTTTATCTGCAGTAAGAGGAAAATGCATCTATAAGCAAAATTGCTTAGTAAGCGCTATCTAACTCACAAAACTCGAATATGCATGTGAATATACTGAAATCTAAAAGCTGAATGCTCAAAAGGAAAACTACTCATGCTCATCTACAAGCAAAAGAAACATACTGAAATGCTAAACGTGTAAAACAAATCTATAAAATCATGCTAGCATAATCTTGCTGAATTTTAAACACTTTTTGAATCTTATTTCACTTGTTTAAAAACTTATACTTTAATACTTCAAAATAATAATCAACTTTCTTCTTGGGCCCAGGCATAGTACCATCTTATGCGCGTTCCCTAATAGGTTGGGGTAGCGAGCCACCAATCCTAAAAGAGCAGACCTCGGTCTACCAGGGCCAAGACCTCGGAATTGGACACCTGGATTTGTTTAACGACAACCTCGGAAGTCGGGTACTAGCCTCTTCAAAGTAAAATATCTTATTATCTTAATTACTTCTTCTTTAAATGCCTCGGCATTTTAACAAGCACCTTGTGTGCCAAAATTCCCTAAAGTCTTGACTTTGGGATCTACTTAAGGCCTTGGCCTTTTTCTTTCTTTTCTTTATCTTTCTTATACTTGTTAATACCTCTAATAAAAGAATGCTTCTTTAAAAAGAAACTGAAATGTTCAAACAAATTCTAACTTTGAAATGCATAAACAAAAATCTGCATACTATGCTAATCAAAATTCTGCATACTATACTAATCAAGATTCTGCATTCTATGCTACACTATTTCTGCATACTATGAACTGAATCCTTCCACAACTAAACCTGTTCATACTCAACGCATAGTTCAACTATGTAACTTGTTCACAGCCCATACGTTTACGAAGCAACAAAAACCTTCTAGCATCCTAAATTCTTTAACACAAATCTGCACTACTAAGAGTTACATAACAATCCACCAACATAAACCTCCACATCAATGAAAATTGATTTACAACTTATTCCTAAGTCTGAACATCAATATACTTAATCCTTACAACTTCTTTTCCCTCTCTAAGAATCACGGCAAAACCTGAAATCTGCAGCAATCCTAAATCATCTAACAGCAACTAGTAAGAATCCATGTTCATAGCAATTCAGTGGCCAAACCACAATAATTGAATCTATACCAAGCTGTAATAATTCCAAAGCCAAGAAGAAAACTAATTCCCTAACAATCCACAATTCTTTACAACATAATCCATAAGCCACAAATACAAATACAACAATAAGAAGCAAGCATCATATCATGAGCAATAAGTGCAGGAATCGAAAACCTCCAAAATCTATCCCAATACATGCATAACGAATTTAAGAACATAACTCAAGAATACATCAAAACTCTCGGCAGCAAACACAAACCATCTTCCTAACAAACATACTTCGAAAATCAAGAAGAGTAAAGGTCCGGAACTACTCCTACTGCAGGTGAGAAGCACTTACCTTGATTCTTGGACTCACAACCGAACAAAAAGGGCATCTAGGACCTTGGTCGCTCGCCGAAGATGATACCCTAACTCCCTTTCATTTTCTGCCCGAGCTTCGCCATCATACGCAGAAGAGAAGGAGAGAATGGTTTAAGTCACGGGAAAACAGAGCATCAACTTATCCCCTTTTATAATCTAATATTCTGTTAATTATCTTAGATAAATTTGCTACTTTTTCTAAACAAACAAATCCAACATCAACTTATCCCTTTTATAATCCAATATTCTGTTAATTATCTTAAATAAATTTGCTACTTTTTCTAAACAAACAAATCCAACATCAACTTATCCCTTTTATAATATTCTGTTAACTATCTTAAATAAATTCGCTACCTTTTCTAAACAAACAAATCCAAGATCAACTTATCCCTTTTATAATCCAATATTCTGTTAACTATCTTAAATAAATTCGCTACCTTTTCTAAACAAAAAAATCTGTTTGTCCACCTGGTCAGTCGTGTTTTGACTGAGTCAAAGGTCGCGGGTTCTATTCTCGGCTTGGACATTTTTTTGTCGAAACTTCCTTTGTTTAGTAAAAATACCAAACGACCTCCAAAAATTACATAAAAATACTCTAAAAATTTCTAAAAATCTCTAGAATATTTCTAAAATATTTCTAAATATTTTTAAGAACTTTTATAACTCCTAATGAAGAAAATTGGGTCGTTACATGTTGTGCTTGTATGATAAAACTCGAAAATGTGCGTTGTTCATTGAATTCCAGCAAGTGCCATGTTTCGTGCCAAATGGCATGACATAATAACTTCATTCACAGTGGTTAGTGTTGGATCAATATGCACACGTGAGAGAGGGGGGGGGGGGGGGGGGGGGAATCACGTGGTTTTTAAAAACTTATTTTCTTGTTTTAAAATCAAGGTGTACGCAGTGGAAAGTAAATAAGAATGCAAACAAAACACCAGAAAACATGAGCGATTTTTACATGGTTCAGAGCCTTCGGTGACTCCTACTCCAAGACCCAGGTCCCGCAGGCCTATCGATGGGTAATCCACTAAAAACCTCTTTCGGTACCTCCAGAAGGAAGAATCGACTACAAGAAAGATTAGGTTAAGTGCAACACACTGCACTTGTCCTTTTGTAGTAATTAAGCAAAAAAAAAAAATGCTACCAACACTTAAGGATTGAAATAAGAGCACTTGTGTTGATGTCTGTTTGCCATGCACGATCGGAACTCCTCGAAGCAGTCATCGGGCACAACAGCTTTTTAGTAGAGTTGTAGCAGGAACCAGGAGCAGTCGGAAGCTTAAATAGATGCACAATAGCTCATATATCAATGTTGTTTGAATGCCTTCTCGAGACTGCCTTATATAAGGCATGGAAGGCGCCTTCCATAGCCGCTGAAGGCGCTTCCAATGGGTTAAACTTGATCCCGAACAACCTGACACTTATCTGCGGTGAGGTCAAAATTTCACCCTGCGGAAGGCGCCTTCCATAGCCATGGAAGACGCCTTCTATGAACAGTTCGAAGGCACCTTCATTGCTTGAAGGATCTTTCAGACACTGTTGATTCCTACTTGCATGGTTAGGCATACTTTTGAAATCCAAGCTTTAGTTTGGGTCTTATTTAAATTAACTAAGGATATAAAGGATTTGTTGGTTGAGGTGGACTTGTATCCGAGTCTGAACTCGTTGTACACGGCTCTTTGTGACCCAAGTATCATGTCGAGATACTTGGATCTAGTTATGAATTTTTGTAGTAATTTTTTTAGTTCAATTATTCCATTTTTCAGTCTAAAATTATCCTCCTCAAGTTTTGCAACTTAAGTTGGGGTTTCAACTTGAATTGGTTCAGTTGTTGAACTTGATTTTAATTGTTCATTAAGTTTGTTATTTTCTTTTATTAGTTCATTTATGCATTTTTTATAGTTAGTTAATTTCTCATTTAAACATTCAATAATTTTGAAAAATATTTTGCTTAAAGTAAGGTATACCTCATCGGAACCTTCGGAAATGAGCGCGGACTTGTGGCTCGATTCGGGTTTCGACCTGTCTTCTGATTTGTTTTCTAATTCTGATTTGTAAGCCATTAGCGCGAGGTAGTTGGTGTGCTACGGTTCTCCACCATATGATTCTTTCCAAATGATTCGTCCCACGTCGCTTTGAGGGACTTCTTTTTCTTCAGATTTGGGTAGTCGGAATTGTAATGCCCCTTCTTGTTGCATCTGAAGCAGGTCACATTCTTGTTGTTAGAATTGGAGGTGGAGTTGATCTTTTGCATGTCCTTTTTGCTGAAATTCTTCTTTCTCCTGGTGAATATCTTTCTTACCAGGTTCACCAAGTATTCTTCATCTTTTGAGTCCTGGTCAGACTCAATTTTAGGTTCAGGTTTGGTTCTGGACTTTTCTTTTGATGTCCCTGCAATTAGAGCAATACCTTTCTCAGTTTTGGTGTTAGTTTGTTTGTGCAACTCTCATTCATAAAATAACTCATCTAATTTTAATTTAGACAAGTTCCTCGAAATCTCATAGGCATCCACCCACAGTGCATTTCGAGAAAATATGTTTAGAGCATACCTGATTAAATCCCGGTTCTCCATCTGGTGGTCAATGGTGTGAAGTCCGTTGAGGATATCCATTATCCTCGCATGCAGCTGATTGGAAGTCTCACCTTCCTACATTTTTATATTAAATAATTTATTTAGATATAAGTCTATTTTTGTTACCTTTGCATCATTAGTCCCCTCGTGTAGTTCTATGAGGTTGTCTCATAGCTCTTTAGCATTTTTGTGAGGGCCGACGCGGTTCAGCTCTTCTTTTGTTAGCTCGCACTGGATTGTGTTGAGGGTCTTGAAGTCAATTTGTGCTTTTTTCTTCATTTTTGGATTCCAATTTTCTAGTTCCATTGGAATTTCGGCGTTGTTCATTAGTGCCTTGTACCCTTTAGTGACGCTGAACCACTGGTCGAAGTTTGTTTTCAGGTATACCTCCATTCACTTCTTCCAAAACAGGAAATCGTCCTCGTTGAAGAGTGAGGGATGAACGGTGTTGTATCCTTTGTTTTGGGCCATTTCACAGCTGTAGATAGAAAACTAAAAAAGATGTGTCAAGACTTGGTCTTGGATTAGCAGAGTTTGAAATATAAAAAAATATAAAAGGACTTGAGAGGTGTTACACAAACTTCAAGTTAAAATCGAACAAAAAAATTATTTGAATAGGTAAAGTTTTACCAATTCAAATAGAATACGAAAAATAAAAAAGTCTAAAAATAATTCCCCCAGCTTGATTGGTGGTTGCAACAATTCAGAGCAGAACCTGCTCTGATACCACTTCTTGGATCGATACACACACGTGAGATGGGGTGAATCACGTGGTTTTTAAAAACTTGTTTTCTCGTTTTAAAATCAAAGTGTATGCACCGAAAAGTAAATAAAAAAGCAAACAAAACACCAAAAAATACAAGCGGTTTTTACTTGGTTCAAGCCTTTGGTGACTCATACTCCAAGACCCAGGTCCTACGGACCTATCGATGGGTAATCTACTAAAAACCTCTTCTGATACCTCCAGAAGAGAGAATCAAGTACAAGAAAGATTAGGTCAAGTGCAATACATTGCACTTGTCCTTTTGTAGTAATTAAGCAAAAAAATGTTACTAACACTTAAGGATTGAAATAAGAGCACTTGTGTTGATGTCTGTCTACCGGGCATGGTCGGAACTCCTCGGAGCAATTGTCGGGCATAGCAGCTGTGCCGTAGAGTTGTAGTATGAACTAGGAACAGTCGAAAGCTTAAACACATGTGCAGTAGCTTATTTATCAGTGTTGTTTGAATGCCTTCTCGAGACTGCCTTATATAAGGCATGAAAGGCGCCTTCCATAGC